>NW_006296057.1:477933-509246 GCF_000327345.1 Myotis davidii
GTTGGGGGGTGGTGAGGAGGGGGAGAGCGCTGATTCTCCAATCAGCCGCTCTGGTGCTGGACCAAGTTTGTGAAAGTTTCCAGTCTGTCATGGGCTGACACGATCCAACAACAACAAAAATGAATACTGGAAAAATAAAAGACATACACAAGCTAAATTTTATTACTCTTAGTTTCAACAGGCATAAAATTACATTTTTAATGAATATAAGTAAAACAAAATAACATTGGGAAAAGGTTGTCCGTAAAAGTGTGTGCATAGAAAATTAATAGAAACAATCACTGTTGTACTTGTAAATCTCTGTTGTCTAAATATCATCCTATATAATAAAGAGCTAATATGCTAATTAGACCAGACAGCAGAATAACCATCCAGATGACCTTCTGGATGAAGCCAGGGCTGCAAGGGCCAAGTGCCTTGCACGAATTTTGTGCATCGGGCCTCTAGTCTATAATAAAAGCATAATATGCTAATTAGACTAGATAGCCGAATGACTTTCCAGATAACCTTGCAGATGACCTTCTGGATGACCTTCTTGATGAAGCCGGGGCTGCGAGGGCCAAGCCTCTTGCACAAATTTCGTGCATTCGGCCTCTAGTAACTAAATAACAGCAATTCTCTCATATTAAGCTACCTACGCACACACTTTGAATTAGCCATGTATATAAGGTAAAAATTTTATGATGTGAGTGTATTAGCTTACTTCATGCTGACTAGTGCGTTTTCAATCTAGGTTGGACTGATACAACATTACGCACACAGGATAATGTGTATCCCATCTGTTTCTACGTGTTGTGTTCATTACATCCATAATAGAAATACTTGGGTATAACGAAAGAAAAGAATTGCTCTGGAATAAATAACTGAGGAAAACTCTCCGTTTCTGACTTCATTTTTTCTCTCATCCTCTGATCCAGGAAGTTGCCTTTCACGGCTTCAGTATGTCCTTGCACTTTCACTTCCAAGGGCCCGCGCCTGTGACTTTTTTGGTGGATTGCTCCGGAGGGCAGGAAGCCTGGGGTCACATCTCAGTTCCCAGGATGGCCCTGGCCAATGAGGGGCAAGTATCTCTAGCTTCCTCACTCCTAGGGCTGGCCTCTGGGAGGTGTAGTTGGCCCTCCTGAGTTCTCCTGGGGTCAGGCCATGCTGCCCTCCGGAGAGCCTTCTCTCCTTCCTTCCCTTCCCTTCCCTGTGCTCGTCCCTCCCCTTCCCAGCTCTCCCACTGGGAGCATTTCTTTTTTTTTTTCCATCAAATATATTTTTATTGATTTCAGAGAGGAATAGAGAGGAGAAGAAAGATAGAAACATCAATGATGAGAGAGAATCATCGATTGGCTGCTTCTTACATGCTCCACACTGGGGATCAAGCCCGCAACCCAGGCATGTGCCCTGACCAGGAATCGAACCCAGACCTCCGGATTCACAGGTTGATGCTAAACCACTGAGCCATGCCGGCCAGGCTGGGAGGACTTCTTAATGAACCACTGGCACAGGAATGTGTCTCAGTGTCTGCTTCCAGGGAAGCCAGCCGAAGGCAGCATCAGGGTCAACGTCATTTAGAAACGGGATGGCAGACCCTACAAATGCCTTTATGGATTTCAAGTCTGATGCTTTCAGAGATACTGATGTCCCATTACTGGCATCATACTCCAAATGACCATTTTGGGAAATAAATCAACCTCACTTAGCTCCCTTGGCTTTTTTAAAAGTTGAATTTATTAGGGTCACATTGGTTAATAAAATTATACAGGTTTCAGGTATACAACTACATTACAGCGTCTCTATATTGTATTGTGTGTTTACCACCCCAAGTCAGTCTCCTTCCTTCACCATGTATCCCCCCACCTTTACTCCCTTCTACCTCCCTCCAACACCCCTTTCCCTTTGGTAACCACCATACTATTGTCTGTCTCTAGGAGTCTTTCTATTTTCTTTTTCTTTGCTTAATCCTTTCACCCTTCCCACCCAGCAATCCCCCCAACCCCCCGCAACAGCTGTCAGCCTGTTCTCTGTATCAATGAGTCTGTCTCCACTTTAGAAACCAGACACACCAGAGACATTTCATGTACCAATTTTCACACCACGTGTTTGGAAACATTTGTTATATATAACTCTGTTTTACATAGATCTGTGTTCTCCCCCCCACCCGCCATTTGATTTCAATTATTCTAAGCCCAATCGTTTAACCTTAGAGAAATGTAAACCTTTCTCCTTCTAAGGGTTTGAGGTGTGACAAAAGAGGCTTTAGATTCCCCCACCCCCTGGATATTTTTAAAAAAGTAGCATTGGCATTCATCTGTTTTGGAAGATGCTCTCCTTAAAGGCCATTCAGAGTGGTCACGTGCCATCGAGCTGTCCTTGGAATTAAACAACGACAAAACACAACAAATTCGAACTGATTTGGAGACATGCTGTTATGAATTAGTGAGAACATTGAAAATGGAGAGCAGTTATAGTACCGTAAGGTATATACATGCTGTCTTGTCAATTATTGTTTATTATAGAAACCTATTATGTACATTAATAGGTTTCTATGATAAACCTATTAATGTACATAATAGGTTTGCATTATTTCACTTAATTCTCACAACACTCCCTGAAAATGCGGTATTTTCCTTCCCACTTTTTAAGACACAGATGAGGCCTCAAGAAAATAAACAACTTCAAGGCTTGCAAGTAGTGAACAATAGAGTTGATATTTGAATCTAGATCTTTCTACCAAGCTGTGCTGCCTCTATCGGTCAACAAAATTAGCTAACTAAAAATTAGTGTACCTCATCGGCTTTAAGGAGGGGTCAACACTATGTGTAATTGACATATTCTCTTGATATGCAAACAGTATTGTTAAAGTGCCCATAACACTGTAAAGAAAAATACCAGAAATCTCTCTGGCCATCTGTTAATAACAACAGCTCCCATTTGGTGTTTCAGGCACCTTACATGCAAGTCCCATTTAGTCATCCCTAGAAGTCTAAGGCGAGTCTCCCTTGACCGGTAAGGCAGATAGAGAAGCCTAGATACCCGAGCTAACGTGTGCAGTGTCACATGGACAGTAAATGTGGGATTTGGACCCAGGAAGCCCCGAGCTCGTCTGCTATGCTCTTCACTGCTAATGCTTAGCTGAAACCTCCTTAGGAGAATCAAAGGTGACTGGCAGGTCAGCTGACTCAGTGGGTGGGAATGCGTGAGACTGAAGTTCTGACTTCCTTAAAGCATGTTGTTCCTCACTGATGCCAAGTAGGTCTAGAAAGAGAGGAAGGAGAGCCAGAGATATGACAGCAGGTTGGCTGGGTGTTAAGGGATGCTTTTGTTCTTATTCTATCGTATCAGTTTCTCATCAGTTCTGACTCCCTTCCTACTGTTCACCTGTAAACAAAACCACTGTTCACCTTTTTTGGACTTGGTTACTAAGGAATCCAGAGGGTTCATCATAGCCAGGTGTTTCTCTGCACCTGGTGTGTCTCATCTGCAGAGCAAAGGGATTCGTAGACAAACACACCAGGACTCATTGTAGACCACACAATTAATCATTCCAGGTTTCTGATTTGTTTCTTGAAACGTGCTCTGTTCCTGTAATGGGAAAAAGACAGCTCCATTTATCACACCACACCTCATGCTGCTCCAGGCACCCTCCTGCAGGTCCCTCACCATCCCCAAACTTCGGAAACATCTGCTGTGGGTACCAGGGCTGAGGTTTCTTCACATTCTCTATTACACTCACCTTCTCGGAGTCCTGGTTTTAAGCTCTCCTATTGTGGCTGAAGACTAAAAGTCCAATATTTCTGTGGAGGCGGACAATTAGCAAGTTCATTACGTATGGTGGCATTCATAGTTCTTTGCCAAAGATTACATTTGTGTGTGTGACATTTTGCCTGATGTTGTCAAAAGAGCACTGGACTGGGAATCAGCGTTGCTGGGGTTCCGTCTTGGCTCTATCACTAGTGATTTGTCTGAGCTGGTGTGAGCTGCTCCACTTCTCTCAACTCTCATTACCTCATTTAATGACACATCTAGGCTCACTCAGTGCTTCTCAAGTTCGGAGACACATTAAAATCACATGAAATGCACAAAATATTGATGCCCAGGTCATGCCCCAGACCAATTGAATCAGAATCTCTGGAGGAGCAGGAGCCCTGGTGTTGGGGGTTCTTATTGAAGATCACCAGGGGGTTCTATGTTGACTTGGGTTTGAGAACCACTAGCCTAGATGATCTCTAAGATTTTATATAAATGCAAAGGGAAAAGACCCAGGAGAGAGGGGACTTTGATGATATAGGGGAAGGCATGTGATCTTCTGGATCCTTATTCTTGAGAAGGCAAGATCTAGTGCTCAAGTGGAGAGACTCACTTCAGACAGGTGCATGGAGCGTACTGAATGTTCACAGGTGGAAAATCACACTGGATGGGCCAGATTTTGGTTGGTAGATGCAGTGGTGGAAATCCACAGAGGCTCTCTTCTGGTAACTTCCTTTTTTTTTTTAAATGAAGAAGCAAGGTCATTAGGACAGAAAGGAGGTGTTGGAGAGGTTTTAAAAGAAGTGAGGTGTGAGAAGTCATCTATGAGAGTGGAGAGTAAATGTACTAGAGAAATGTAAAATGACTGCCAGGGATATTAGGGTGTATCCGAGTTTGGTGGTAGAGAATTTAAAGTGAGACCAGTCAGTGTGATTGTACGCACTTTGCTGCCCAAGTTTGGCCAGTCTTTCTGATGACTGCCGGAATCTCAGTTCTGCATATCAGCTGCTAGGTCCTGTCTAATGTTGGGTCAGTTGTTGCCTTTGCACTATCTGAAATGGTTACTCCTTTTGTTTATTTTATCCAACTTTATTGGGATATAGTTGGCATATGACATTGTGTACATTTAAGCTATATAATATGTTGATTTGATACACTTATATGTTGCAATGTGATTACCACCATAGCAGTAGCCAATGTCTCCATAATGTCACACAATTCCATTTTTGGGGGGTGCTGAGAACATTTGAGGTCTACTCTTTTAACAACTTAATAAGAAGTATATGGTAAAGTATTGTTAACGATATTCACAATGCTGTGAATTAGATCCTCCAAACATATTCTTCAACTGGAAGTTTGTACCCTTTGATCAAAATCTCCCCATTTCCTCCAACCCCCTGTCCTTGGCAACCAACACTTTCCTGCTTGTTTCTATGAGTTCAGGTTTTTAAAAGCGACATTGTACAGTATTTATCTTTATTTGTCTGACTTATTTCACTTAGCATAATGCCCACAAGATCCATCCATGTTTCAGCAAATGGAAGGGTTTCCTGCTTTCTAATGGCTGAATAACACTCCATTGTATATCTACACCACATCCTTTTATCTATTCATCTGTTGATGGGAGCTTCGGTTGTTTCCATTGCTTGGCCATTATGAATGCTGTCACAAGAAATAGGGAAATGCAAACATCTTTTCAATATCCTGTTTTCATTTTCTTTGGATATATGAAGTGGGATTGCTGGATCATGTGGTGGTTGTATTTTTAAGTTTTTCAGGAACGGCCAGACTGCGTTCCATAGTGGCTGCCCCAATTACACTCCTAGCAACAGTGCATAGGATCCTTCCCTGCACATCGGCATGACACTTGTTTTCTCCTGACTTTTTGATAATATCCATTCTCACAGGTGTGAGGTGATACCTCATATGGTTTTGATTTGCATTTCCATTGAGCTTTTTAAAATATATTTGTGGTCCATTTGTATGTCTCCTTTGGAAAAATGCCTATTCAAATCTTCTGACCATTTTTAACTAGTTTTTGTTGTTATTGAGTTGTATGAGTTATATATTTTGGTTATTAACCTTTTATCAAATATGTGGTTTGAAAATATTTTCTCCCATTCTATAGGTTGCTTTATAATTTTGTTGATTTTTCTTTTGCTGTGCTGAAACTTTATTTGATATAGTCCTGTTCATTGATTTTTTTGCTTGTGCCTTTTGTGTTACATTAAAGAAAAAAACACTGATGTCAAAGAGTTTTTTTCCTGCTTTTTATCTTTTCAAGTTTATGTTTAATTCTTTAATCCATTTTAAGTTAATTTTTGTGAGTAATAGAAGATAGGGGTCCAATTACATTTGTATGCATGTGCTTATACAGTTTTTCCAACACCATTTATTGAAGACATTATCCTTTTTACTTTTATTTTATTTTAAAACATATTTTTATTGATTTCAGAGATGAAGGGAGGGGGAGAGAGAGATAGAAACATCAACGATAAGAATCATTGAAAGGCTGCCTCCTGCACACCCCCTACCTGAGATGGAGCTTGCAACCCGGGCTTGTGGGCTGACTGGGATTTGAACTGTGACCTCCTGATTTCATAGGTCGACACTCAACCACTGAGCCCACACTGGCCTGGCAGAGACTATCCTTTTTAAATTGTGTATTCTTGGCTCCCTTGTCAAATATGAGTTGACTGATCACTCCGTTTGAAGAATGCTTCATCTGCCTAGAGCTGGCTATTACAGCTGGCTATTACAGCTGGCATGGATCCCTTCACCCCTCCTTGGCCATGGGGAGCTGGCCTGGCTCCTGGCTTACCTGAGTTCCTGAGGACTCATTGTACTTACCTCTAAAGACAATCAGAACTGAAAGTGGTGAGCTTCTTTGCCACACAGATGAAAGAGTAATGAAGGAATGTTCAGTGAGAAAGGCGCTTGTTGCAAGAGAAGCTGCTTAGGAGTTTTTCTTCCTGAGTGGAATAAGACTGTTATGGGACACACCATAGCTTTCCCTGTCTCTTGTTTAGACATTCAAATGCCGTGATGCACATCAACAGTAAAGTCTTGCATCCAAGATTAGAAATTGTTTTAGTCATATGAGGGCAACTAGATTTTGATCATCAATAAGTCATCTTAAGTGGTAAGTGGTAAACGAGGTCATCTAAAGCAGTGAACTTTCAGACTAAGCTGAAACAAGTGGCCAACTGCAGGGAAACTCAGGCTCCACAAAGGCATTTTTTCTGAGATAGCAAAGACTGAATACAAATGTACCTTCTTCATTTTAGCCTTGATTCAAAGGGATCTGGAAACTAAGAGCCAGCAGGTGATCAAGGGGGAGGATTCAGAGAGAATAAAATGGGTTTTGTGCTCTTCTTGTTGAATAGGTTCTGCATAATATCTTTAGAGGTTGGCATTGCAAAGTAGAAGGAAAGAGGCCCCACCGTCAGTTTGGCAGATTTATCAAGCTGAGCTATGTCAGTTGTATTATGCTGTTTTCAAGAAGACAGTAGAGCTTGTGAAATTTAAGTGTCTGTCACCACTTGACATATTGGCTAAAACAAAAGCAGATTGAGGAAATGACTCACAATAATTGTTTCAATAGTCTTTCCCATCTGCACAGTGTGTTCAATGTGATGACATCTGATGGGAATTTGTAGAAAAGTAAGGCACCAAATTGTTTCTAAGAATCAAGCCCACTCTTCGCTTTTTTAGTACTATATGTAAGTATCTAAAAAAAATCTCCATTTTATCTTCTTTATAGCTTAGGTAGGACTACAGACTATCTTGACTTTGGGAATAGGAAAAGAAAATCCTGGGAATTTGTAAAAAATAACAACATTTGGAAACAAAATCTGTTTCTTTACCTAAAGATATTTTGGCTTTGATAAACACAAAAGCAAAGGGGAAAATTGTTCAATATTTTACAAAGAACCAAATTTAGAGTGATGTATGTAGAAAGCATTTATATTCTATTATCACATGAACACAGCACATCTGGCTCCTGAATTTATGATGCCACTCGATAAAATTTATCATTTTTTTATGGGAAACCATGAATTTACCACAAATGCATTGAATGTATATCCTGTAATTTAAGTTCACCTTTGATAGACGTAGGTTTGTCACTGCCCTGAATTTCTTTGAGGACCCCGCTTAGAAATGAAACTTGTGATTGCTAACCTACTGACTTTGGTGGCCTCACGAGTGATGATGTTATGTGCTGGAGGTGTGGATGTCAAGAAAGGACAGGAAGTTTCCTTCTGGTAGATCTGCCAATGGGGTGAAACTTAGCTCCATGAAAGCTGATTCTTTTGGAAAATACTTCTAGCATTTGTTTTCTTGTTGGACATCTACAAGTATATCTACATTTCAGCTGCCAGGGAAACCAATATTTATCGAGAAGAACGGATTAGGGCTTGCTCTCCCCTACAGATAGATTTCCTGGTGCTGCTTAAGATACCAATGCCATATTTTTGTACTTGTGCTGAGCTGTGATGCTTTTGAATGGATTGGGTATAAGGAATGAAAGTGTCCTCTTAAACAAAGAACAAAATAAACCTAAGAGGAGACTTTAAGACGTTGAAAGGCTGTGACAAGGAAGAACTACACTTCTCTGCCACTCAATGGGGCAAAACCCCAACTGGTAGCCTCAATCATAAGCAGGCTATGGCCCACAGTAACCAAGGGCATTTCAATGGACAGTCAGAGGAAATAGCTGCTCAGGGAGGAATTAAGCTCCCCATCTTTTCACTGGGAATTCTATGGGGTACTGACACCTGGGAAAATGCATCCGTAGTTTGAGGCAGCCTTTCACAGTCTGATAAAATGCATTCCATCTCAAGGAAGATTACCATAGAATTTTAAAAGTGTGTTAAATTTGTGTTATTTTTCTTTTTTTTACTTTAAAGTTAGGACTGTCAAAGAAGGTAGGTGGATAAGTGGAGGGCAGAGTGTGGAGAGGATAATATCTAGCATTCCTTTTGAATGCCCTGCCTTATTGGCATACATATGTATTCCCTGAACCGAGAACTCCAAGGTCTAATGTAGTGTGATAGATGGCACTCATCAGAAAGAGTCTGCACTCTCCCTGCTTTCTTTGGAGAGATCTCTGAATATATGGGCTCAATCTAAGAGGGCCATTGTTCAGAGACAAACTTCCAAACCCAACAGTATCCCATCTTTGGAGACACCAGTGACTCAGGCGTCATCCCTCTGCCAAAATGAAGAGCAAATTGCTCATTCTCTTCAGCTACAAAAGAGACCTTACAGTTTTTGTGATCTCCATCAAAAACTGTCACAAAGTAGAAACCGTGATTCTGAAAGTACATTAGTGAAGTGATTTTGCTCACGTAGATCAATGAGGGAAGAACTTTTTTCTTACTGTATCTATGAATTGCAGTTCATATTTCTTCATAGAAAGTGACTTTTTTTCTTCAGAATTTATGTTAAGCTGAGCAAGCAGTTCTGGTGAAATTAAGCCCATGTATAAACAATAGATTTGGACAGCTCAATTTTGGCCCTGAACTCCATTAGAATTTTCCCCTTCTTCTACTTTATTACAATTTCTGATTCTTTGCTTCTTATCACCTACTTTTATATTGAATATCACATTGTGCAGGGTATGCCAAATTGGTATTGTTATATACTGATTGCCTTGCATGGGAAAAGTGCTGAATTCAAGTTGGAAGTTTGAAATGTTTGTGCTTGACCAAACTTTGAGAAAAAAAGAAAAAGAAGAGAGTACTTAACCCTCAGAAACCATGGTTGTGTTTTCTTGCCGTTTTCTGTGGTTTCTCTAGGAGGGAATGAGCAAGATCCTGAGTCTTAACCAGCATTTAGAATAGATTTATAATCTGCATGAAATGTATAAATGAGATGAAAGTAGGAGAGGCAGTACTTTCCAGGGAATTTCCGAAGAGTGACAGGAAGCATGAGTGGCTTAACTCCTGAAGTCTGTAGTCAGAAGAAATAATGAAATTTAATTAAGAACTTAATGAGGGCAAAAGAAGGCTTAAGAGGGGGGCACTAAATGAGAGTCCAGGAAGTGCACGGAAGTCTTTATCGGTGTAATCTTGTTGAATCTTTGCAGCAGCACTATGAAGTACTTGTTGGCACCTCCATTTTACAGATGAGAACATTGAGGTTACGAAAGGCTATTCAGTTTGACTATGCTATGGAACTGTGACTGAATCTAAAACTTTCAGGTTCTCAAATCATTTGTACAGTGCTACTTCATGATCTGTAAAGAAAGGAGGTTGTCTGGGTTCTATGTACATTTCTTCACAAGGAACTGTGAAGGAAGATTGAACAAAAGACCGTATTACCAACAAGTGAATAAAAACGGAAGGAGGCAGGTTCCTCTGCAGGGTTGGAAAAGATCTTGAAGCAAGGGAAAAGTTGTAATTGGGCAAAGAGCAAAGAAACTTGGAGATCCTGTTACAAAAAAAAACCAGGGCTCAAAGATGGTGTAAAAGTTTGATATGCAGCATGGTTATTTTCCTCAGGGACAAAAAATAACACCAGTCATGGGATTTTAAGACATCTGGCTCAGAGGACAACTAGACGGTTGTTTAGAAGATGTGAGCTGCTACTTAAAGATGCAAAAGTCAACTGGGCACAGAGGGGCCCAGGGACTCGGGGGAAGACGAGTAGCGTTGGAGAGGGTTTGTGTATATATGTACTTTCTCAAGTGCTGTTAATTATATAACGCCTTCAACGCATAGATCTCAGTATTATTCCATCTATATAATCCTTCTGTTTTAGAGTGTAAGTGAAACACAGGGGAAAAGATGGATTTTTCTAGGTGCAAATCAGAGCATAATTAGAGTTTATAGCTTTCAGGCAGGAACCTTTACAAACTCTTACTTGAAATAATGCTTTTCCCTTTGCCAACATGTTTACCCTTATTTTATTTTTGGAAGTCATAAACTTAGTTGTCTCAATGTGACATGGCTTCCTCTCATAATGCCTAATGACTTCAGCTATTTTAAAAGAGCGGCTGTGGGAGAGCAGACCTAGAAATGTGGAGGACTGCCCGTGGGAGCCAGGGAACATCTGTGGGCGTGTAGGCTCTGCTTATTCTGTGTTCCGGGGAAGAGCTGGCCCATGAGGAACAAAGCAGCACATTTAAAATAATGCCTTTAATATATTATGAACGGGGAACTTTTCCTTAGTGTATCTCTTATTGCTCCTTTTTTTTTCTTGCTCAATAAATACAAGGCAAAGAAAGCATGGCTTTTAGGTTTTAATTTCCCAGCAGCACTCTGTGTTGGAGGCAGTAATTAATGAAAATTGTAGTCTAAATAGTTTAAAGTTTGCATTAAGTGCCTTAGCCATATTTTATAAAAGAATCTCACTACCTAGAGAGTGGGTGAGCATATGTGTTTTGGGAAGGCACACATACTAGTATTAGCTGTCTCTCTCTTTTAAAAAAATATATTTTATTGATTTTTTTCCAGAGAGGAAGGGAGAGGGATAGAGAGTTAGAAACATTGATCAGAGAGAAACATCAATCAGCTACCTCCTGCACACCCACTACTGGAGATATGCCCGCAACCAAGGAGCATGCCCTTGTCTGGAATCAAACCTGGGACCCTTCAGTCCACAGGATCAAACCTGGGACCCTTCAGCCCGGAGGCCGATGCTCTAGCCACTGAGCCAAACAGGTTAGGGCACTGGCTGTCTCTTAAAGTGGTCCTGAACCAACCTTATATGGTGATGTCAAAAATATGGGGCCCTACAGCAAATAGATTGTTTCCCTAGTCCTGCAACACAACTTTAGATGTGATATTCACCTTCTAAAGTGCCTTAATTACCAGATCTATCTACAGTTAATAAAGGAAATAATCCAGATAGCATGTCTTACTAGCACAACTAAATATTGCCAAGCTATTTAAAAATAATCTTGAAAACATGGTTAGGAGAGCATGATAAACAATATTTTGTAACCAGGCTCATGTGACAATGTTATATAACAAAATTAGGTTTCCTTCCAATTTTTTCATTTAATAACTTAACATAGCAACACAGAATATTGAATTGGGCTAGTTGACCTAAGAAAATGAAATTCTTATCCTTTAGAAGTCAATACATTTTTTAAAGAGTAGAGAGTATTCTGCCCAGGGAAGTTAAATGGGAACACAGAATAAATAAATAGTGACTTTTCAAACTTTTCCCAGACGAATTCAAATCTTGAAGTCTGAGACAACTTAGAGATCTCATGATGACTGCCCCATAAAATAAAACATGACGTTATTTGCTGAAAGCTATTAAAATTAATGAAAAGGCTTATGATGCCAAAAAAATGAGAAGAGGTGGGTGGGAGAAGAGTGGATCATAAAATATACAATTATAATTACACTGGAGGCTCAGTGCATGAAATTTGTGCACTGGGGGGGGGGAGCGGGGGCTGTCCCTCAGCCCAGCCGGCACCCTCTCCAACCTGGGACCCCTCTCACAATCCAGGACTGCTGGCTCCCAACCACTTGCCTGCCTGCCTGCCTGATTGCCTCTAACCACTTCTGCCTGACAGCCTGATCACCCCTAACCATGCCCTTGCCGGCCCAATGACCCCCAACTGCCCTCCCCTGCTGGCCTGGTCACCCCTAACTGGCCTGATTGCCCATAACTGCCCTCCCTTGCAGGCCATCTTGTGGAGGCCATCTTGTGGCCACATGGGGGGGGCCATCTTGTGTGTTGGAGTGATGGTCAATTTGCATACTGGTCATGACTAATTAGCATATCTGGGCTAATTAGCATACCCCTCTCTTATTATATAGGATAGCCATACTTTCTAGTAGATACTCAAATAATTAATTAAAAAATATACTGACCAGTTAAATGCAGCAACCAATTTAGATACCTGCTGGCAATAAGGGTGATATTGCAAGATGTATAAGGCAGTATCTCCTTGAAGGGAAATTGTAGTCTAGGCTATTTATGTGTGTATGGTGCATGTAGTAGAATGTGGGCAGAAGACAGGGTGAGTAGAGGTGGAGGGAGAGTAATACAGATCTACAAATAACAGTGTTAAAAGACAGTAAAGTAACTTCTATTAGAGGTCACACTATTTCAGGAAGGAACATACCAGAATTGGAGCTGATAGAAGAAACCAAAGACTGGGAGAGAAAGCTGTCTAGTTTATCTAGAGTTCTAGTGAATGAAGTACCATCCTACTCAGAGGGCGTTCTGAGTTGAATGTCTACATGCTGGCTTGTCCTTGGAAGTGCCATCAGCATCCAACAATGATATTTATTAGAATCAATTAAGAATGATGATACAAAACATACATACACATTATTGAGAGGCTGTGAAGAAGTGGTTAAATGCACACAGATGAGAAAAATTGTCTTAAAACTCAGTATCAAGACAAAATTATGGTATTATAGGGTTATTGAACATTGAACACTAAATCACAAGTTAGAAAACTGATGTTTTCATATGGGAACCACTCCTTACTAGCAGAAGTACCTGGGTAAGTAACTTAGTTTCCAAACGCAGTTTCTCAACCTGTCATACAGCGTTTTCACAAAGATCACATCAGGACCTTTATAGAAAAGGCTTTGATGAATCTTCACCTGCTATGCAAATATAAGGTGTGAAGGAGAGAAGTAAGAGTACCTTTGAAAAGGGGGTGTTTAAGAGAGTACTTCCCATCACCATGTGTAAGTTATGTTGCAAAGAAGAGAGGCACACAGTGGTACATAGGTCTGCTAAACACTAAACAACAAGATTTGGCCAATGAATGGTCTTACTACAAAAATAGATTCCTCCACAAAAACACTTGTTGGCAAGGTAAATCCCTTCCCTCTCCATCTCCTATGGGCAAAAATGGCAAACATTAGTCAAAGACTTTGGGGGGTTCATTACAAATGTTGGTAATGAGGCCTATTTATTTATTTTTAGATATATTTTTATTGATTTCAGAGAGGAAGGGAGAGGGGGAGAGAAACAGAAATACCAATGATGAGAGAGAATCATTGATCAGCTGCCTCTTGCACACCCCACATTGGGGATTGAGCCAGCAACCCGGGCATGTGCTCTGACCTGGAATCAATCCATGACATCCTTGTTGGATCAGCTACAGTTTTCTGCATGTGATGCATTATCTTATATATACAATTTCCCTTTCAGATAATTGCTGAGGCTATGCCAGATCGCAAAAGCAAAGTTAATTTAGCTCAATGGGAAGAGAATTTATTTCCAGTCTATTACCATAGAATCCCTAATTAATCCGAAGAATAAAATACTAAGCAATCAGTCAGATCATTTGTCTTTTGGCAAAAGCTAATTCAGTGAGCATAAAGGAAAGAGAAATGATTATATCCAAATACCTAGTGGATTTCCGTGCCCATTCATTGCCTAAGCATGGAAGAATATAGGTTTTATCGAGAGAAGCTCTCAGCCTGTAAGAAAAACTGGGAAATCCAAGCTCTCAGGCATCTTGTGGTAAGAGATAAAGACACTGATCATCTCAAGTTTCAAGCAAGAAAAAACATCCCACTAAGTGCTGAAGAAATAAGTGCTCCATGGCATGCATGCCGTCCCTGCAGTGTTGTCTTCTGAGACGTGGCCTATTTTGTGACACATTTCTCTTTATTTTGAGAAATTTTTCCTGGTTACCAAAGATTTCAAAGATAACTGGAAAATGCAGAAAAGTACAAAGAAGAAAATGAAAAGGATCTATAATTCCTCCATCTAGAGATAATAATTACAACTTCACAGGTTATTTTTTGTTGATTATTTATGTGTATGTGTTTGATTATGTATAATGCATACATGTTGTATATATGTATGTGTATGGACATTACAAAATTGAGGACAAACATTATAGGTAGTTCTGTTATTTTTTATGTATTAATATGTATTTCAAGTATTTCCCCATGCCATTAAAATGCCTTTACAGTTTGTTTTATTATTTTTGTATACTCATGATTATATTTATTTTTTGCTGATTTTTAAAATCTGTTTAAAGCATTTCAGATGTCTATCTTTTCCCCCTTTTGTCTTCCCACCCCCTACTTTTACATTTTAGATATCTATATATAATATTCCATCTTGTGGATATGTGGCAATTATTTAATGCTCTCCTGTTGATTTGCATTCAGAATGTCCTTGCATTTTTGCATTTTTTTTTGCAATATAAAGGGCTGCCTCAATAGGTATTTTTGTAGCCATGTATTGATGTGTACTTCCGATTGCTTCCTTGGTGGATCAAAGCAAATACATGCTTAATTTGTTTTTTAAATCTCTATAAATTAGGGACTATTTAAGGAATCACTTTCTTAGTCTGTAGTGAGCATGCTCAGTGTCGGGGAGGGGGCAGAGCTGGGGGTTTCGGAGAAGGCAGTTTGTAGGTGGCAGTTACTGGCTCAGAATGTGGAAGCACACCCTCCAATGGTAACGGACCAGGCTGCCTTGCTTTGCCTGTGCAGCTTCGGGGGGCAGTTAGATATTTTTAATCTTGGAGAAATGGTCAAGGGAAAATTGGGCTATCCTATGCAAAAGTCACTCTCTAGGAAACCTAGTTGATTGTTCAATTCACCACTGAACTTCCTAGGGATAAATCAGGAGGACGAGAGTAGGCGAAGGAAGAGGACTCAGTGGGGTTGTGAAAGAAGACGCTGCTAGACTTTGAGACTGGCATCAGTCATCTATGTGAGACACACACCTGTAGTCTGTGCAGGGTGACGTCTCCCACCACCCAAACCAACTCTTTTCCCCAGTTACCCCCCTTTTTATCAGTGCACCTGTCTCCTTGCCTAGATATTTGATTCAAGATTTTCATCAATCCTCGTATCCTCTTAAATCTGAAATGAAGCAAGGCCTATAAGTTTACTGCACTTGGAATCCCTCAAATTTCTACCTCTATTCCTACTACTGTGCTCTTTCCCAGCCTGTAGCACATGTCTGCAATTCCGGATTTGCTCCAGACTTGTTTCTCCCCCAATGTTTCCGGCTGACTAGTCTCAAAATGCCAGGTAGCCCGAAGCTATGGCAAGTAACTTACCTACAGTCTGAGCCTTCTCACAGCAGAGCTTTATTTTCCTCGCCTTCCTAGCTCCAGCAGTTTAGAAAAGCAGCTGTCACCTAAACCAATTTACCAGGTCCCTGAAATTTTTGAGTGTGAAACTGGGTGGAAAAGTAATGTGCCTAAGGCAACATAGCTAGTAAGTGTCAGAGCAAGATGCAGTCCCAACAGGTCTGTTTTCCCCAGAACCACAGGAACTCAGCTGCACTGTGCCACCTCGATTATCCCAGGACATGAGTCCTTCTTACTGAAGCTGTCTTGTGTGCTTGTACCCCTTTCTGCATTGAATGCTATGTCACGGGATACCAGCTCTACCGTGAAAGAGAGAGTTGAGCAAGTTTGAAGGTGCAGGGCTGGGAGGGGGCAGATTTATAAGAATTTGGGGGGGAGAAGGTAGATCTTAAGCTGGGCCTTGGTGGAAAAAGAATTTGATCAGCAGGAGACCAGGGCAGAGGGCATACCATATCATAGCAGCAACTAGCAAAGGCCTGAGACAGAAATGAATCAATAGTGCTGTGAAGGATGTAGAAACTGATCTGTGGAAAGATTTCAGTCTTTCTCATGGGAAACAACCTTCCCTTAAAGTCATGGTGCCATTAGTGCCCTGGACGTAAACCCCATGATTCTGCAGAGGGAGGTGCTAAGCGCTGCGAAGGAGCAGTCTTCCTTCTGCATGGAGGGCAGAGAGGAGAATGCTCCTGGGGT
Source organism: Myotis davidii (assembly GCF_000327345.1). Lineage (NCBI taxonomy): Eukaryota > Metazoa > Chordata > Mammalia > Chiroptera > Vespertilionidae > Myotis > Myotis davidii. Next base: position 494,405 of record NW_006296057.1, read on the forward strand.
GCCGCATTCCTTCCCTTCAGATCTGCAATTGAACCTGGATCTTGAGCACATTCTTGTGGCAAGTCTTGGAGCGCAGGAGCCAGATCTGTGTCTTAGCACGGCTTTCCTTTTTAATGATAACTTTACCCTTCAGAAAACGTTCACCCCTAAGTTTAGGAAGCCAGAAACGTGAAATAGACTGGGAGGGGTTTGTACATATTTACAAAGAGAGCATATTTCCTGGCTAATAAATTCCTTTGTGGCCAAAAGCACGCTATTGAAAGGTTGATGGCAAACAATAAAACGAGACACTTAGAACCATTGCCCGAAAATGCTTATCAACCACAAATCACTGTCATAAAGACAAACGATCATTTTGAAAAGTATTAGAGAAGAAAAAAACACATGCAAAGAACAGAAAATTACATTTTAGTAAATATTCATTAAAATTTTTTTGGTTTGCTCGGCCAGCATGGCTTAGTGGGTGAGCATGGACCTATGAACCAGAGGTCAAGGTTCAATTCCCAGTCAGGGCACATGTCTGGGTTGGGGGCTTGATCCCCAGGGTGAGGCCTGCAGGAGGTAGCCGATCAATGATTCTCTCTCATCATTGATGTTTCTATCTCTCCCTCTCCCTTCCTCTCTGAAATCAATAAAAATATATTTAAAAAATATATTTAAAAAATTTTGGGGTGTTCACATTGCCTTTTTAAACTTATGGGCAAAGAACCAAGAAAAGACTAGCAAATGTATTAACTTTTTATACTACACATATATGTGCACACAGAGAAAAGTAGTTATCGTTGATTGGGACATTATTTTGAATTTCTGCTTTTGTGAACAACTGTCAGGACTAGGGAAAATAAATGTTCCACTTCCTCCCCCCTTGCCCCACCCCCAATCTAACCCCAGATGCTTCCTTTGTAGCATCACTGCTCTGGGATTCCACCTAGATGCCATCAAATTTACTCTCGGTGTTCAACTCTGTTTTCCTCTGAGTTTTCAAGACACAAGTTGGGAGCATACTCTGTGGGAAGTGTGTTTTTCAGCCCCACGCCTGCGGGAGGCCCCGTTGATTAGCTCCCACAGCACACAAGCCATTAACATGCCCAGAGAGCATAGTTTCCCAGCTCAGACACAGCAGTGAAGGCGGGTTTTGGCTAAGATGGGCTCTTTGCTGGGGGCCTTACTGCAGTTGTCTTAGAATTTTTAGCGCTAAAGAGGTTCCACATGGAGAGAGGCCAACTGCCCTTGCCTTTCTAATGAAGCTGGTCTTGCTTTTTGCTCTGAACTCTCCTGGCCTCTCAGCCATCCTCTTAGAAGCCATCCTTCTCAGGATGATGATCTCGTGGCTCACTCTGCCTTCTTGCCCTAGTCCTGGTCAGTCTTTTGAGCCTACTAATCTTCATGGAGCAACTAGTTACTTTATAGCCAACTGAGCCCTTCCACCTGGGAGACCAGTTAGGTTGTGCCTCATTCTGGCAAGACCTGGGATTTCCCCCCAACCAATAATGATGGAGACTAGGTGATGGCTGCCTTTGTTTCGGGGTTAGTTTTCACCCCCTTATTTCTCAAAGGTGCTGTTCAAAAAAAAGGAGCTGAGATTAGGGTCTGGCATAGAGACTCCTTTCTTCCTTCCTAAACTACCACCAGCCCTAAAGTGTCCCACCTCTCAAGCAGTGGGTATAGTAAGGAGGGCTCTTGTTATGAAGGTCACATCAGAGACACAACAGGAACCAAGGAGTCCCCACCCCCTCTCCTGTCAATACCTTGAGACTCAGATTTGTGTCTTGTTCAGGATTGAATACCCAGCACCAGCACAGCATAGCAAGCCCTCAATGAATATTTGTTGCATTTAAAGATTATAGGTGGATGGAGGTGAACGGGAGGGATTATCCTAGGTATTGGGATACCGTGGGCATTTCTTGGTGGCCAGTGCCGTTAATTATGCAGTTACTATTTTAGTACCCCTGTCATTGCCCTTCAGGCTTAGGCATTAAGCCTGGAGTTCAAAGTTAACAGCTCAGCCTCAAGTCGGCTACTGTCCATTAACCCAGGCCTCGTGTCCACATTCCAGTAACCGTCTTGTTCCCTTATTCGTGTGTAACAGTCACGTTCCCCATTTCTGAATGATCTGCCAGGATCTTCTCACAGTCTAGGGATGTAAAGTCTCAACTCTGAGCCTCAGGCCGCATAGCTGAGCACTCACCCTGTGCTGCCAGATGCTCGCCTTGGCTGCCAGTCTCTCCTGATGCAGTGCTCTGCCCTTCCTGGCTTCTTTTCCTGAGCCTGACCACTGGGCCTTTGCTAGGGTTATGTCTCTGCCTATTGCCTGCCGCTGGGGATTCCTATATTGTGTTTTCCTCCCAGGGCTGGTCTGGCCCCCACATCCTGGCTTTCCTAACAGGCCTACCTTTCTACTTACTGATTCTTATTTCTGAGTAAGAGCAAGTTTCCCATTTGCCTCTCTTTTGCAAGTTAGTTTTACTCTCAGTTCTGTAAGACATATAGCAAAGACTGATCCTGGATTTGGACAGGAATTCCACTTTTTGTGTATGGGGCTCTGTGCTGCCTCTTTGTGAAGGCCACGCGTTCTTGGGTATGAGCTCCTGTGTGTGTGTGTGGTGTGAGAAGGAGAAGCATCACCCTTTAGTCTCCCTGTTCCCCCGCAAAGTCCAGAACTAAATAAAACAAAGATAAAGAAACAGGGTGGGTAGGGGTGAGAGCCTTTTTATTCTCTAGTTATGTGATAAACCAATCATATATCCTGTTGTTTAGATGGTTCACTTTTCCCACGTGATATTCTTCTGGCCTTCATTCTTGGCCTCCTAGTGAGCTCAAAGTCAGAATAAAAGTGATGGCCATCATGAATGTATAAAATTTCAGCAGACAAACAGGAATTTAGAAAGATAATGTAGTATGGGTGGATGGAGGTGAACGGGAGGAGTTATCCTAGATATCGGTATTCACTGGGCATACCAATAATGTCGACAGATAACAGATGAAGAGACCTGCAGAGTGATTCCTTTTGGGTACTGCATGCTATGTGTCTACACACAAAAAAAGCACAGGATTTAAAAAACGTGCTACCCTATAAAAGGGAGGAATTTTTTCATATTACAGTCCTGCACTTTATTCGTAGGTGGAGAGGATGGAATTGATTTAGTGTAACACAACATTTGGACACTCTCCCTAACCTTACATTTGTGTTGAATAATAGTTATATGAATATTACCTTGAAGCTGACCTTTGGGAACTGCTTTTCCTTCGTGAATATTTTTTCTAATTTTCTTCACGAGCATTTTAAAGTGAATTGCGGAAGGGAGGAAATTTAATTGCTCTATTTGTATGCTCTCCACTCACTGTGATATCTAGGGCAAAGGGGTGGGTTTTGTATAAGTCTAAAAGCTAATTTATAGCTACTGCTGATATTGACAACGTGTGTTTGCAGCATGCGCACGTTCATGCGAAAGTGCCCACGGGTGGGATGGCTGCTTCGATCTGGGAGGATTGGTATGAATGTGTCTCTCTCCTTCTTTAGGCTCCTTTGCTACGTTCCAAATCTTGAGTTGGGATTTCCTACCCCCTTTTTTCATTGAAAGAATAGCTGATGAGAGTGTCTGACACGGCACATTACTAGTTTGTACTTTTCCTCCAACAACTTGCATCCTGGTACAGATGGAGATGCAAATGCGGAGTGCATTCTTGTTCTCAAGGAGGGCATCTTGGTGTGGAGGGAGGGGCTGCGCCTGAGGCCCTCTGGACGCAGGTCTCCTGCCTTCTGCTTTCAGGGCAATCACTGAGATGCTTGGTCACCGCCGCTGTGTTGGAGGTAATGGTCATCGTGCGGCAGGGGGAGGTGACTTGGTCCCGCCGCTGATTGGCTTCCCGGGGGCCCGTGCAGCTTTACTGCCGTGGGGACTCTTGTGCGTGGGAATCGAGCACCATGTTCAGTTGAGATACATGTGCGGTTATTTCTGTGAGGCGTGAGTGTGAGGGCACTTACATCATTTATTTTAAAAAGTGCACACCAAACGGTGAGGTGAGGTCAGATGAAAAATGGCCAGGTTTGTTGCCTTGGGGGTGGGCAGTCAAATGACAGAGCTTAGAGCTTCCCGGTTGTGAGTTCGAGGCAGGCTTTTGCCCGCTGGGATATGGGCAAAGAAAGTAGTAGCAAAGTAGTTGGCACTCTGGCAAAGGTAGAGGGCGGATCTGTTTGCAGACATTTGAAGGTTGGAGGGGGGCGTAGTGGCATTGTTTTAAAGAATTTCCCTGTAAAAATAACCTCACAGCAGCTGGACAGCGATGGCCTTTGGTTGATTTTGTGGATTAGAAACTTTAATGGATGTTTCCCTGTGAATTACACTGGAGTAGTTCCATTTTGGTTGTTTGCAGGAGTCCAATAATGCGATAGTTAAATGTGGACTAACCTGCCAGCTAGCTCCTCCCAGCACCGTTTTGGAAATCAATGGTCTAAGAAATGGGTGCTGTACAGTAAAGCATGTCCTAACTCTCCTCACCCCTAGCATCCACTCAATGACTTGCTAAATAAAAAGTTACCGACACGGGGTTGTGTTGATAAGGAAGAGCAGCGCCTAAGAATGTGTTGCCCAAAGCCAGCCTTGGTTCTGAGAATGCTTTTTTCCATGACCAGGTGGAATGAACCTCATGACTTTATTCACTAGCTCGGGTCTCACAGGTCCGTTTTGGGGTGACGTGGTTCTGAGAGAGCCACTGTGATTTTGCCATGTTTAAAAGGGCCTGTGCCACTGCAGGCAATGGACATGTCTGCTCTGGGTACCACCCATCCGGATGCATCCAGGGGCTGGTCATCTTTTCCATATCTCACACTGAAATACAACAGTGGGTTCAGTACCTGCCAGAGCATTTGAACAGATTCAGAGCATAACTTAAGCGGGACGAGAAAAGACTGGACCATCCATTCTCATCTCAAGCCCCGCTCTTTGCTGTGGGTAGGCCTCCTTGACCTCAGGAAAGGGCAAGAGTCTGGCTCTTTAAACTGAGTGCTGAATTTGGTGGTATCTACGTAGTGCTTGAGGAAATGGGAGGATTGGCGATTGAATATGAACTTGGGATAGTCCAAATTGCTCTGGGGAGAGGAAAAGGCTTCAAAGGAACTTAAAGCAGTAAAGAGTTTGGCTAGCCCTGGTTGGTGTGTTCAGTGGTCAGAGCATTTGCCCATGGACAAAGGTCATGGGTTTGATTCATGGTCAAGGGCACATACCCGGGTTGCAGGTTTAGTCCCTGGCCATGGTCAGGTCTCATGCAGGGGTCAACTAATCAATGTGACACAATGATGTTTTTCTCTCTCTTTCTTTCCCTCCCTTCCTCCCTTCCACTCTCTCTAAAAATCAATGGAAAAAATATCCTCAGGTGAGGATTTAAAAAAAAAAAAGAATTTGGATAGCAAGGAAAAGGAAGGGAGGAAATTTATTTTGCTTCAGCAGCAAGGTAAGAGATACAGGTAACAAGTCAGGGGGGAGGTCCAGAGAGAGCAAGGGGCAGTAAGAAATGGGGTTGAAGACAAAGCTGATGTCTTGTGTATTAGAAGCCCTATAGGTGTCTGAATGTGGTCTTCTTGTGCTGAACATAGTATTCTGGAAATAAAATATTAACTTCTTGCAAACACACTTTGATTAGATATCTTTTTAGGGTAATAATTTTTTTTTTTGCCATTTGATGATATTTGTTTCATTATGCCTGTTAAAAACATAAGCAAGAAAAAGATCTAATTTGTGACATTTTGATGGCTGTCCAAGGGAAATTGAGAAAGATATCTTGCCAGCCCCCAGATTTCCCTCTTCTTAGTTTCCCTTCTCTGTGCTTTCTTCCTTTTCAGGCAAGTCATAGTTTTATGTCCCCACTCTTCTCTTTCCCATCACACCCTGCTCTCTGGAAAAGGGACTCTTATCTGCCACTCAAATGTTGTTTTAAAGGTCAGGGCCCTTTTCCAGAGACTAAGAATCATCCAAGTGAATGGCCTCTTCACCTATACTTTCTGCTCCCTCTCTTTCCAATGTCCATGTGCTATTACAATGTATTTCTTCTTTTTTCTTCCAAGTTTGAGACCTTGGATTTCTGGGTGAAATCCATTTCCTACCAAAGCTGCAAGAATCAGAAACTTCTTTGGAGCCCTTTCCCTAAAAACTGCTTCTGTCCATGGGTGAGGCTCAGGCATGACATGGCTGGGCCCTTTTCGGTACAACAGTCCTGTGATGAGCAACTTCCAATAGCCTGTCCACTAGACACCCAATTATGACGGACTTATGAAAACATTTAAAGAACTGCACTGGGAGCCGAGAATAAGACATGGCCCATGCCCATGAGAGTTAGCCATGCAGATTTTGGAGATAGAAGCCAGCAACCTAATGCAGGAATCCTTTCTTGGCGATCCCAATGCTGGTTACCCATCTTGCTTGAATCCCTTCCCACAACCTTCTCTTCATTGTTTTTTTAATCTCGTTTTCCCCCAAATACTTTATTTTTGTCTTAGTCAGCAGCTAACATAAAACTATCTTGACCTTTAAAGCCAACTTTGCTCTTTCCTCAACCTCTTCTTTGGATCATGAATTCATTTAGAGCCAACGAGGGGGGTGAAGGGTGGGGAAGAAGCCAAATTGTGAAGAAAACAGGTATATTTCCCTTCGTAAAAATCAAAGCTAGAATGTTTAGCTCTTAAAATGTTTCCCACAACTCGTGTCAGGTTGAGGGACTTCACTGTAGTGACTCAGGAAGGGGCAGTCTCCCTCCTTCCAAATCACCCCCATCAGATAACACCTGTTGCCAAGAACCAAGCCAGAGGATTGGATGAGATGCCACATACAAGGAGGTTCCACAGTGTTCAGACCTTCATGTCTGGCACGAAGAAAACACACACACACCTTAATTTGGGAGTGACAAAATAAATACTTCAGGGTCACTTACAATATACAACAAAAAAGGAAGGCAAAGGACCGGCCACCTCACGGCTATGGGCTCCACAGCACTCAGCACAGTTGTCCTCAGACGAACTGCTTCCCGTGGTAAGCTCCTCCCTGCCTCCTGGTGAAGCACAACAAGGTCAAGGGGATCCCATGGTCATCAGCACCACCATCCTACCTTCAAGAATTTCAAACAAGGATACAGGTTCACTTCTTCCTTTTGCATTTAGATAAGACTGCTGTTTACCATACCGGTTTTATATGCTCTAGTATAGCTTCAAACACTATAAACCCATTGAAATCAAAACATGAAATATTAGGAATTAAGAATAACACGGGGGCCAAAATCCATGGTGTGAGGCAGCCAGTGGCATAGTTTCTATGCACGTCACCCCACCTCACCCTCTCCAAGGCTCAGGAAGCCCACAAGCAGCCACAGCAAGGCCTCTCCAAGACTCCGTGGTCGTCATGATCTAACAGCCAAGCCTGAAGCAGCAACTCACACCAACACCAAGCAGGGCTGTTGTACCCAAAGAAGCCCCAGTGTCTTGTGTGATAGGATTTCAGGTCCCGGAGACACTGGTGCCCTGCCCGGGTGGGGCTCCCTCAGCCGCAGAGTGATGCTGGAGATGCACGCTGACAGCTGCGCTTGGTCTGGGTGTCATCAAGGGTCTGCTGCAGTTCCCCATCTTCAAATCGCCCCTCCAGGCCTGGGGTCAGGGCCTTGGATTCCTCAGCCATCTCTGGACAAAGGTTGGCCAAACAGGCCAACTCCAACCTCCCAAGCTTCTCAAAAGCTGCGGACACTGGCAATGGTCTCTCTGTTTCTGAAACGGCTGAAAGGAGCTGTGTAGTTTAAAGGCTTCATGAAAGTTCCTGTTCGTCCTGCACTCTCATTCTGTTGCTTTCGATGTTCCAGAAGCCCGTGAACTTCTGAAGTTAGAAATGTCTCGACTGCTTCAAACTCTTTGGGGAAGATGCGCTGTGAGGCGTCCTCCTCTAGGGCGCCACCCGCCGCCATCGCCAAGCCGACACCGGTTTTTCAATCTTTTGTAGAACAGCTCCAGCCATGACAAATTCTCTCCTCAAGCATGACACTAAAATCTGCTTCCTTGTAACTTCTTCCCATGGAGGAAATACATTCCTTTCCACCACCAGAGTCTTAGATGAGAATATGGAGGCTCCATCATAAGCGGGGGACATCCCAGGGATGCTCAATCATGGGCTTAGCTGCTGCAGTGGCCTGGATCTCCAGGTTAGGGTTGGGCAAGATTCCAGAACAGGTTCTGTAGGAACTCCATGCATTATCTGGCCCCTCTGCACTTGTCCCAGTTATGGGATAGCCCAGGGTTCTTAGAAGAATGGAGTCACCTAAGAAGAAAAATGGAAAAGTAGGAGGGCTTGGCTATGTAATTTCTTAGTGTGTCTATAACTATAACCTGGCCTGGGCTGGAGGGATGGGGTGCAACAATTCCCCAGGAGGAAGACATGTTAGTAGTCTTGAGGGGGAAAAATGTTGAAAGTGGGAGAGTGCTCAATCTTATAGACCAATGTGGTGCCCATGTAAGGATTCTAATTATAACCTTGTGTTCACTATTGAATTTCTGAACCTTCTTTGCTCCCTGTGTCAGGTCACAGATATTCAGAAAAGATAGGGTTCGATAAAAGAGGGATGGAAGGATTTTTTGTTTTGTAACATGTGCTTTTGACCTTTAGATACCAAAGGTTATTGCACATGAAACACTATCCCAAGTCAGGTGCCATCTGCAAGAAAAGACCAGGACTCATGTCATAGTTTGACGCCCATGCCAGGGGTCTGGCTCTTGATTTTTGTCTCTCCAGCTATCATAGTTGTCAACAGGGCCAAACTCTCCTGCGGGCCTAAGTTAGGTATTGCTTTCCAGTTTCTCCTCTCATAGGCAATGCAATTGGCACTCCTGATTTTGATACCAATGGGAAAAAAAGGAACTTGAGAAATTTGTATGCCTTCTAGTCCAAACCCTGCTGAGTCAAAGGTCCCCACTGATGGTCCATCTTACCCCTAACCTAGCTGGTCCTTTGGGGGAACTTGCCTTTATTGTTGAATTCAAGTCTATTTCCTGGTCAATGCCCACAGAAATAGTGGTCTTTATTAAATAGATGGGTTTTTGGAGACCACACCCAAGAGTATTATCTGAAAAGGGGCTGCGGCTGAACCATATTATTCCTTTACTGAGATGCTCCTTAGTGCTGGGAGAACTTTGCCTGATCCAACATGAGCCTCCTGGAATAACCTCATCCTGGGAGCTGGCTGAGAAGGGATCTTCCATGAGGAACTGTCTTCTTTCTGGAATGGTTCTCTTTCCCCTCTGTTCTGCTTAACTCTTGTGAGAAGTCAGTCTACTTCCCCTCTCTTATGTCATTCCAGGTCTTGAGCTTCGGAAAGAAGCATCATTCATTCATACATTCATTCACTACCATCTGGTTTCCTGTATCAGAGGAAATTCCCCATTATATAAAGAGAAGCCCAGAACCTGAATTCTTTCATATTGAAGAGGTCCTTTGATCCCCTCTTTTTATTCTCAGCTTGGTAATTCTGTCCCACAACCCTGGAAAGGTCCTGAGGTTCCAATATAGTCTGAGCTGAACAGACATGTCTTCCTCCTGCAAGGAGCCATGCCTCCGCTGGAGAATTGCTCTCCTTTTGGTTTTTTGCCTCTGTTATCTTTGTTGCTCTCTTCTTCTTCTTTTTCGTCAGATGTAAGCTTATGATTTGAACAAATCTGGCTATTTGATGTTTCAGCTCATTGTCTTTAGTACATTTACCACAATTCATCCTTCCCTGGAATATCACCAAAGTCATGTTGAATACTCTTGGTTCTAGAACCCACCCCTATATAGGTACTCCATAGAGATCCCTGAGTGGAATCCAACTGGCCAGGCCTTCTCTCTGGTTGTGCTGCAGCTCCATCAGGGAGTGGAGTCTGAGCAGAGGAGGGGTACCTCTCACACCTTTTTCCTCAGGAATTGTTTCTATGCCAGGTGCTGAGCTGTGCAGTATTATATAAGCAGTCATTCCCTGTCCTCCCTGTAGCTCCTGTGAACTTCAACATCTCCCCTTGGAGGCTGCCATTGGCCAGCTGAGGCCTTTTCCCAGGAATTCTGAAGTTCTTCACAGCCCCACATTCTGAGCATCTTCCAAGGAGTGTTTAGGGCAGTTGTTCAGCAAGGCTCACATCTCCTTGAACTGCTGATTGTTTAAAACATTTTTTTTCTATTTAAGATTGGCCTTAATATTATCAGCAAGTTAACTTAACTTAAATATAAAGATTTGGCATTTATCCTGTAAGAGGAAAGCAGGTGAATATGAAGAAGCTCTTACTGCTGCTATGAGTTCTGCTGACAATTCAGGCACCAGAGGAATTTCAGCCCTGACTCTGAATATACAGGGACCTATTTCTCGTCATCTGTTGGAATGCCTAGATTTATTGTGCATCAACCTGTGGTCTAGTTCTGATCCCTTTATATAAAACTAGAGTCCCGATGCATGAAGATTCATGCAAGAATAGGCCTTCCTTCCCCTGGCTGCCAGCACCAGTTTCCCTCTGGCACCCAGAACCCAGGCCTTCACTCTGGCTGTCGCTTCCCACCTTCACTCCTGGCCGGGCACTGCCTCCTGCCTTGGCTCCAGGGTCAGGCGTGTGAAGTGACAGTCAATTTGCATATCCCATCTTTATTAGACAGGATAGAAAGAGTATATCAGAGACTAGTTTCTCACTCAGATTACACCTGAGCTGCTGGCCTCCTACCTGAGACCAAAGGAAGTCATTCTAAATATATTTTAGGGCTTCTTCCCATTTCTGGGTCACATTTTTCGTTCTGCTAATAACCTCATCCTATTTGCTCTCTTGATGGAGGCAAGAAGAATGATCCAGATCCATTTCTAAAATGTCTCATTTTTTGATTGACATGCATGTATCACATGACTCATAAAGGGAGGATTCCCAAAATAAGCTGGGGAGAGAATCCTATTGGAACCAGGTCCAGAATGAGCGGCTTTCAACAATAAGTGGATTCCTGGATACTTTGGACATGGGAGAAATTTCTAGTGCAGTCTCTTGCCACTGGAATCTTCTTCACTTGGTCTCAAAAATGAGAAGCAGCCTTCTCATCTCTCTTCACTGGAAATGGAAGTGGTACCTTTGGCCTTGGAAAAGGAGGGCGCATTCCAGGATCTGGACACCAGATTTTCCTTTCATGTTCTTTTGTCTTAGAAACATTTTGCCCTGGATATGGAGGCATTTCAATCTCACTATGTTTGGTGTGACCATTTGATGTCATTCTGTGACATCTGGAGCAGGAGGCTAGTAAGTCATGTTTCTATCCTCTGACAGTCACACCTCTACCTTTGAGCTATGCTGGGAAGGCTCACACAAAGAGAATCAACACTTGCATGCTTCACTCCACAGCACTGGCTTCCTGCCTTCCTGGTAATGATGAGGTCTTGATCTTGATTGGTTCTTCTTTCAGGTCCATCTGACCTGTCACTTGATGGAACAGGTTAGAAGAGCAGGCAAAGCCCTCACTGACTAGGAACTGAGAGGGAACCAGTAGTTAGCACCTTTATCCAAGCATGTAGATGAGGGTCACTGGGGCCACTGTCCAGGGTGACCAGCCAGGGTCAGAGCAGTGATTTCACAGGTGCTCTTACCTTGATGTCTTCCTCTTCCTTGTGGGGCTCATAGGCTTTAGGGATGTTTATGGTGGAACATTCCTCTTTTCAGGGAGGTAAATCTGTGATAGTCTCCTCCTAAAATGACTTGATATATTGTAGGCCACACCACCGTTCATCACTGGGCCTCAATTGACACATAATGTATCACTGGGTCTTTTCCTGTTGGAATATCGTTAGAAAGGACATGCAGAGGCCATAAGCTGAGAAATAGGAAATAGTCAGGAAAGCAAATTCCCCATCCCTCTGGCTCTGAGTTCTGCTTACATTCTGCACTCCCTAGAGAGCCATGACTGGGACCATCTTCTTCTAGTCTCTGGGTTCCCAAAAAATTGAAGTATGAATGTGAGTTTTTTTAATGTAACCACTCAATTTTAGTGAGTGCTTACAAGCCATGATGCTAAAAAGTTATGACATGGAAACTCAACATTGGCTTCCCTACTCCTCTCATGGTGTGTGGAATTCAAACTAGTTCTTTCTGTCCTTACCAGGGGAATAGATCCATCTAAGCAAAACTGCGACGATTTGTCTGGTAACTATTTCCTCACCTTGATCTTCACCAAAGCTTTGGGTTTCTCACAATTGTCTTTTAAGTGCCCCAAGTGTGGGATCTCCACATTGGGGAGACGAGAATGTCATTAAGGAGAGAAATTAAATGTATGCTTTCATTTGATGCAATTTATGAGCATTTCCAGCAATACAATATACCAAAGAAAGGGGTCAAAATGCTTCAGTGGGCTGTGCCTACCCACCCATAGCCCATGTTATTTCTGCAATAACATTTCTCTTGTATTAATAAAAGTCAGAAACAGCAAAAGTCTCTACAGAGGGAGACATTGCTGATCTATTTGTGAAGTGTTTCCTATTAGACTGATTTAGTGCACTGTCCAGATTCATAAATGAAACCTAGGTACCTGGGATTCATGATATAGGAAGAGACTGATCTTGATCTTAAGGCAGGTGACTCATCCCTACTGATAGCTGACCTCAACATGAAGGAAACTCCAATGGAGCTTCTGACTATTAGGTTTTCAAAGCCTGTGAAACCAGAGGCCCAGAGACCACTGTGGACAGTTTCCTGCTGCTCCTGCAATCCTCCTCTCTTCTTCTCAAAAGGGCAGCCTTCTTATCTTGTGGCACTTGGGGTGGAGTCGGTGCCTGTGGTCTTGAAGAAAAGGCATGCTCCTCCACATAATGATCTAACCACATATATTTCACCTCCTTTTATGATAGGTGTACTGTGGCCTGGATATGGAGGCATTTCAATCTTAGTATTGTTGGTCTGCCTGTTTGATGATGTAGGGGAGGTTATTATTCTGTGACAACCTGAATAGGAGGCTAAAAAGTCAGGTCTCCATCCTCTGACAGTCACCTCTACCTTTGAGCTATGCTGGGAAGGCTCACACAAAGAGAATCAACACTTGCATGCTTCACTCCACAGCACTGGCTTCCTGCCTTCCTGGTAATGATGAGGTCTTGATCTTGATTGGTTCTTCTTTCAGGTCCATCTGACCTGTCACTTGATGGAACAGGTTAGAAGAGCAGGCAAACCCCTCACTGACTAGGAACTGAGAGGGAACCAGTGGTTAGCACCTTTATCATGGAAGTGGTATCCAAGCATGTACATGGGGGTCACTGAGGCCACTGTCCAGGGTGACCAGCCAGGGTCAGAGCAGTGATTTCACAGGTGCTCTTACCTTGATGTCTTCCTCTTCCTTGTGGGGCTCACTGGTTTTAAGAAAGTTTGTGGTGGAATTTTCCTCTTTTCAGGGAGGTAAATCTGTGATAGTCTCCTCCTAAAATGACTTGATATATTGTAGGCCACACCAGCCTTCATCATCTACCTCAACTGATGCAGTATGTATCACTGGGTCTTTTCTTTTTGGAGTGTAATTAGAAAGGATGTGCAGAGGCCATAACTTGAGAAGCAAGTCAGAAAGACAAATTCCTCTTCTCCTTTGGGTTTGGATTTTGGATATAGGCTGAATTCCCTAGTCAGCGTAAGAACCTTCTTCTCCCTGTCTCAAAGTTTCTCAAGCAGAGAATAGCTAGTCTTTGAGATCAATCAGCCTCATATTTTTTGAGTGCCTGTTATGTGTGAGGTACTATGTTTGGGCATTTTATTTGTGGCATTAACCTCTGGTGATCCTCATCATGCCTTAGTTTCAAAGATTATTGGGGAGATGGAACATTCTCTTCCATTCTCTGTGTTCGATCTCCCATTATGGTGGTCTCCACCCTAGGAGCCTGGAATATTCTCCTTGGCACTATAGATATAACGACGAGGAACATTTCAATAAGCCCTTCAGTGTGCTTTATTCTGTGCTTTATTCTGCCTTCTCCCCTACCTCTTCCTTCTCCAACCATCAATTGTAGATCACTTGTTTTAATTCAGATATTGTTAATTGCTCTTTGGGAGTGCTTCAGCCCTTCTTAGCATTTGTTTTTAAATGACTACTGCCCCTTTGTAGTTATGTTCCTCATTATCTAGTATAGAATTATCCTTTTTCTTGCCCATTCTCACCTATTACCCTTACCCTGGGATCCTCCAAGGCATCTACTCACAAACTAGTCTCCAGTGAAGCACTTTTTCTCTCAAGAGAGTACTGACCCCCTGAACTCTTAAGGCCAGTGCCTCATATCCATCTGTCCTCTGTAATGGTCTCTTATAAAAACTTAAGTTTTGATCAGGAAACATGAAGCTGCCAGAGCCTGTCAGTGATATTCACATGGCCCCTATTACCCAACCACTTCTTGGGCTCTACACTGCCCTGTTTCAATCTTCAGGACTTCCTACCAATGGATCTTGATTTTTATCATCTGAAATATGAAAGACTGGACTGAAGATTATTATATACTAGAGGCCCAGTGCACAAAAATTTGTGTACGGCGGGGAGGGGTCCCTCAGCCCAGCCTGTGCCCTCTAGCAGTCTGGGGCCACTCGGAGGATGACCACCTGCTGGCTTAGGCCCATTCCCTGGGAGATTGGGCCCAAGCTGGAAGTCAAACATCCCACCGGCAGCCCAGGAGCCCTTGGGGGATGTCCATTTGCCAGCAGAGAGCAGGCCTAAACTGTTGTCGGACATCCTTAGCACTGCTGAGGAGGTGGGAGAGGCTCCTACCACCACCTCTGTACTGGCAGCCGTCAGCCTGGCTTGTGGCTGAGCAGAGTTCACCCTGTGGGAGCGCACTGGCCACCAGGGGGCAGCTC
>NW_006296057.1:509451-523954 GCF_000327345.1 Myotis davidii
GTAGGAATACCTGGTCAGTCTGGATGAGGGGCTGATGGCTGTTTTCAGGCTGGCCATAGCCCCTTCAGGGTAGGGGGCCCCTCGGGGTGCCTGGCAAGCCTTGGTGAGGAGATGATGGCTGTTTGCAGGATAGCCACAGCTCCTTCAGTGTGGGGGTCCCCATTGGGGTGCTTGGCCATCCTGGGTGAGGGGGTGATGGCTGTTTGCAGGGTGGCCACAGCCTCCAGCCACCGAAGCTTCCAGTGGAGGCTGGCTGGAAGCAGGTATCTGGGATTTATTTGTCTTCTATAATTGAAACTTTGTTGCATGAGCAGAGGCTACACCTGGCTCAGGACAGGCAGGAAGCTTGGCTTCCTCCATTGCCCAGGCAATCAAGCCTACTGCTTGCTCCAGCTTTGTGGCTGCCGGCTGCCATCTTGGTTGGGTTAATTTGCATATAGTTGCTCTGATTGGCTGGTGAGCATGTCTTGGGGCATAGCAAAGTTATGATCAATTAACATCTTTGTCTTTTATTAGTGTAGATTTCCCTGTTTGCTTCCTGGGTGGTCCCTGGCCATAATGGAATTTAAGGAAGCAGCCTAACAGCACCTTACTTTCTGCTTAGGGCACACTATTTTACTGGCCATGAATGTCAGGCACAAGCCCCTGCTGTGTTCATTGTTGGAAAAGGGCTCTCAAGGTGCAGGCACCGGAGGCTGTGTAAAGCTCTGTAAATGCTCAGGCACAGTTAGTCTTTCTGAAGGACAACAATGGTCATCCTTATGGCCCTCTACATCCCACTTTGAATGCCAAGATTTCCCCACTTTTGGAAAACTTGGTCCGAAGGTGTCTTAACTACTTCTTGTTGGCTTATGACTCACAGCCATTTTTTTTTTTTTTTTTTTTGGAGGCACTTCCTCTTGGTAGAGCTCTGTGAGCAGTGACATGAATGGCTTCTGGGAAGTCTCCTCACATGAGGGTGCACTTGTCCTTGTGGCTGGTGTGTTTTTGACTTTCAGACAATTATTTGGTAATGATCTACCTCCAACTGGGATGATTTCCGCTTGCCACACACACTTAGCAGTTTTCATGGGAATAAAATGAGGGGAAATTCTCAAAGTTCATCCATTCTGAAAGTTACCAGAACAGAGCCTGAGGATTCTGTGACTCAAATGAAAACGAATTTTCCATATTCTGGGGGGAAGTTCCCTTTACCAATGGTATCTCTTCCATGGAGAACATTTTCATGTTCTAAACCACTGCTGAAGATATACTTAGATAACTTCTTGGCATTAGGAAAGAAAGGCCTTTGACTTCCTCTCTCTATCTTCCCTCTAGTCCTTTGAGCCACATTGTGTGTATCACGGTTCAGATGCTCTTCCCCTTCACTCTTGCCTCCGGAGCTTTGAGGCAATTAGAGTCACATTTATTTAGGCGCATTATGCAGTCACTACTCTGGCTAGAAGATAGAGTGCCAGTGGGGTAGAGTTCAAATATGCATAGGAAATTGCCCATACTCAAGAACTTAGAAGCTGCAACATTAATGTTTTCAGGCTTCTGAAACAGTCCTTTCGTCCAGACTTTCTTGTAGGTCCTTGTTTCTGCTCAGTGGCTTTAGTTGTCACAGACCTGTTCAAAGTTCTCATATCAACTTTTGCACTTTTTCTGGGTTGCCATGGGCACAACCACGATGCTTTTATACATGTGCTCAGTATCCTCAGGTCTTTTTTTTTTCTTCAGATTGAGGTTTGATATTTTTTAATTTTTAAAGTTTGTAGCCTTGTGTTTTTTTATTATAAGGCTAAAACATTACCATTTGGAGAGATCAGAAAATATAGATGAGCAAAAAATAAAATACCGACACCTATGTGTATGTCTTTCTGAGCCTTTGTCCTCTCTCTTTAATGGTATTTCTCCAGAATTTTAGTGCACATCAACTACTGTTTGGTAGAAATGTAATCACAACCATTTATCCAACCATTATCATTCTCCATAGAAGGTACCTTGGGCATCTCACTTAAACTGTCTGTGTTCAGTGTCTTGCTCCATTCACCCTCGGCTCAGCATTACCAAAGTCCTGTTATCAGGGACATCACCATCTAATCAGCTCTTTAAGTCTGAGCCACCTGAGTGCAGTCTGAGAGTCAGACTGATAGCCTCTGCTCCAATGAGGCTATCAAGTTTTTCCAATTCTATGTCACAAACATCTCTGGAGTTTACTTGGCATCCTTATTTTTAGCCTCTTTTTAAGCCTTCACTAAATCTCACCTGGATGACCTTGACTCCAGTCCCTACTCCAAGCTACCCAGTTTTCACACCCTGTCAGAGTTATTTTTCTAAGGTGCAGATATGATCCAGATATTCCTCTGCTTAAAACCCTTCACAGGCTCCCCATTGTTTACAGGATAAAAATCCAGACTCCTTAGCAAAGCCTTTAATGATGTGACTCCTGAATTGCTCTCCTTTCTTACCTCTTGTTCCATCACCCCTCATTCCGTGAACTTTGGACCCACACTTACCACACCATGTCTCCAGATTTTTGTGCCTTCTGTTCCCTTGGGATGCTCTCTACCTTTGTCCACCCTAGGCTAACTTCCATGTGCCCTTCTGCAGTCACCATCCCTCAGCTACCCAGACCCCTTCTTGGTCTATCATTTATGTGACTATCTTCTTCACCCGGCTTGTAGTCCATTCTGCTGGAGGTGGCCAAGTGACTTAGTGATTCACTCAGTAAGAGAAACAGATCAGGTTATTTTAGCCATTGCTAGCAAAAGCAGGAGGCTCTCAGACAGAGTGAACACAGGGCCCTGCATCACCAGAATGCAGGTGAATGGCCATCACCCTTTTCTAGGTATCCTCAGATTGTGTACTAGGCTTTATGACCTTATGAAAAGCCATTGCCTTGTTCCAAAAAGAGTTTAAGGTGTCACGCAGAAATGAGGTACTATAACAGAATGAGGTATACATGAAATTTAAAAAAGAATATTTAAAGATCTTGTGCCAAAGGGAAAACAAAGGTTATAGTAACCTGAAACCAAGAGATATCACTTGGTAGAATGAATACTGCTGCCTCATTATAGATTTACTTGAGGGAAGCCACATACAGGGGTGGGCAAAAGCAGGTTTACAGTTGTTTGTATGGAAAAAGTCATGCTGGTTATCCTATCTAATAATAGACAAACAGGGTAATTGACTGTACCTTCGCTATGCCTCCCATTGGCTAATCAGCGAGATTTGCAACCTAACCGCCAACAAAGATGGCGGTTAATTTGCATACATAGGCGCAAAGCTGTGAAGACTGAAGGCGGCTCTGGCCGGAGCAGCACAGGCTTGAAGGTGGCTCTGGCCGGAGCAGCAAAGACTGAAGGTGGCTCCGGCCAGAGGGAAGGCCTGGGTCCCGGGTGCCAGAGGAAAACCGGTGCCGGCAGCCAGGGAGAGGGAAGGTGTATTGCACGATTCGTGCAACAGGCCTCTAGTGATTATTATAATAGCTTTATGAACTCAGAAGAATGTCACATGGCACAGTGCACTTAGGTACAATCTCGTAAGTGCTCAGATTGGTGGCCTCTATTATATGTGTTTGAAGTCTGCTTGCCATATTCAAGCACACTTCAGCCCAGAGTTCTTTGTCATCAATTTCTTTTCCTTTTCTTTTTTTGAAATGAAGAGGTCGAATGTTTTTGTTATTAAACTTTCTTATTTTCCTGCACGGCTGCTGCTTCACTGTATAAAAATAGCACCAGCAAACTCAGCATATTGCAAAATTAAGGTGGTATTGTTTGTCATCTGACACCGACAACTAACAGAAACTTTTCTCCTCTGCCAGTTATTTCCAATGGAAATATCATTAAGCATTTTGATCCAAATCCAGAGGCTGATGTAAGCAAGGTACAATATTATATAAGGCTCAAGAGAACAATGTTACCCTCGAAATACCTAATTTTTATAACTAGATTTTACCACAGATAATTTCAGGAATTCTCGATACTATAATTATAGTCCAGCTTCAAAATCATAGGGTGTTGTGGAAAAGATGCATGTTGTGTTTATCTGCAATCATTAAGAAGTTAAAGGGCATTTTCTTCCAATCACATTGTTGCAGGGTTTTTTTCCATTGGTATTACTAAAAATTGCTATTTCAGATCTTCTATCCAGACCTGGCCAGTGTGCTCAGTGGTTGGATCATCAGCCTGCACACTCGATACCCAGTCAAAGGCACATAGCTTGGTAGCAGGTTCATTCCCATGTGTAGGAGGCATCTAATTGATGTCTCTCTCATATCAATGTTTCTCTCTCTAAAAAAAAAAAAATCAATGGGTTAACAACAATAATAACAAAATTCTTCTATCCACCACTAGTTTAAGACAACTATGCTTGGTCAAGTTGTTTCATACTTTATTTAGGGGTTCCATGTTCACTCCTCAATAGCTTTTATGTATTTCTCATACGCCTCTTCACTCATTGGTGCATCTAATTCTGAGGGGTCACTCAGTGTCATCTTGGTCAGCCAACCATCTTCCCAACAAGATTTGTTGACAAGTCCTGAATTTTCTGCAAGAGCTTCATTAATTTCAGTAACTTCTCCTGACAGAGGAGAATAAGAGTTCACTAGCAGCGTTCACACTTTCCAAAGCACCAAACACATCTTGTTTGTTCAATTGTATCCAAGTTTCAGGCTGATGACACTAAGTAATATCTCCCAAAGTTTCCTGTGCAGAATTGCTGATTCCCACTATCCTAATCCCGTTGCCTGTGAATTTACCCACGGAGGGCACACTGGGGCCGGTGTGCAATGTCCAGACAGCACCTGCTCTCAGGTCTCAGGGCCTCCGTGCCCAAGGCGAGGCGGGCGCCCACGTGGTGTGCAGGCTGCAGGCCACGGCCAGCACTCTCAGCGCCACTCAGAGCACCGTGTTTACAGGAGTGCCACTCTCATCAATCTCCTGACTTGCTTCTCCAGGACAGTGAATCACATGGTGGTAGGCTCTGCTGTCCCAAGTAAAAGAGGGAAATGTGATCATCCCCACAGACCTGGGACGGAGACCCTTTAGGAAGAGTCTGAGATGTTAATCTTAACCAAGTTTCATAGCTGTCAGTTAGATGGAGCTGAGCCTGGTAGGAGGAGAAGTTGGAGGGATTTGTCCTGTGTCCTCAAAACCTTTTAGGTGCTTGGGTGTTTCCTGTTGAGTGGGTGGTTTTCCCATGCCCTGCAGTGCCCTCTGCCTAGACTTGAGTTATTCCGGACCTATATTTTGTCCTGGTTGCAAAAGCTCCACCTGGTGTCTTCTGAGCCTGAGCCCTCTTTCCCATGATCTGGTTTCGATCATCTTGCGGGGGACATAGAAATTAGAGCCAAACTTGGAGTGGATTTCATTTATTCAACGATCCACTCCATGCCAGTGACTGTCATATATACCAAAGGTGGCATAAAGGTTACATGTGGAAAGGAAAACCTTCTGAGTAGGCATTGTGCCTGAGTGGCTGTGTATACACATATCTTTCTCTGTGGTAACTTCACTCCAGTCTTCTCATGGTACAAAGATAGAAACCAAACCCCGAAAGGCAGTTCTGATCCACGAGTGGGATGTTTCCTCTTGGGCTTGTGTGTATCCTTTGTGATTATACAGGAAATTGCAGGTCTCTGGGATTCCAGACCCAGTATGTGAACCAGCTGGCCCTCAGGGCAGGTAGACGGGTTCTCACCGGTGGGTGGCGCAGGTACTGGGGGAACCCCATGGAGCCTCCTGCTGATGGACCCCCCAGCTTGCTCTGCCTAGGGCTTGTGGGCCTCCGTGGAGGGTTTCATCTTGCTCCTGGTGCCTTTGTTTTTTGCTCACAAAGTAGGCAGCTCCCTCATCCATGGAATGAAGATGGAGATAGTGACTTTGGTTCTTATAAAAGAGGACCTCACTGAGGGATGGCTTCTCCCAGGATGATCTGGTATTCTCACCCTTTGTGAGGGCAGTGGGTAGTCTGAATGGAGACGTTTCCATCCTGGCATGACTGGTATGGCTGTAGGATCTCGGTGAAGGTGTGGTGACTAGCGTGGCACCTGCTCCACTTAAGAGCACCCCCTGCTCTATTTTGGCTCAAGTACTTAGCAGTGACATGTTGTGAAGACTCTCCCAGTTATAATAGGCACTTAGACACGAGCAGAGCAAGGATTCTGGGACAGATACAGAAGGCCACCAAGGCAGAAAGCCCGCATGCCTAGCAACCAGCAAAACTGGAAAACAGGGACCTCCTCCCCAGGGTGACCTTTCTTCCCCTGGGATGTGGTTGGTCATGCAGTTTAACCGCCTGACCTTTCATGTTGCTGGTCATGTGGCTCAGGCCATCCCCTGACCTTTCCTCCCTGGCATATTGCTAGTCATATAGTTTTAGACGTTCTTAGAGGGGAAACAAGGAGTCAGAGAATAGATTCACATGACTCCCTTATGATCCCTTGCATGACACTCCCCTAAGCTTTGGTTTCTCAGGACAGTAAAGTTACGACCCACATCAAACAATCTTAGGAACAAAGCCTCAGGTCTGTTGACCACAGAGGCAGAGTTCTGGTCAAACAGGGATGGCATTTAGGACTCAGTTGTGTTTCATCTCCAGGCCCAGAAAAGCAGTAAAACCACATGGTGTGACGCCATGGCTGACATCAGGACCAGTCACCCCTGATGACTGGTCACCCCTACCCTAGCACCGACCAATGAGTGGAATCCACAGCCCTAAAAGGACACACCTGGAAAGTTTATAAATATTCTATTGAGATCCACCCCCACCCCCCACTAACCTCCCCTAACATTCCTGGCTTTAGAAAAGAGATAAAACCCCTCACGACAAAGGAAACCCGTGGAGGCTCCCATTGGAGCACACATCTTTCTTCCATCTTTCTCAGGCACATCTCTCTCTCTCTCTCTCTCTCTCTCTCTCTCTCTCTCTTAAATGTCAAGGGTCTCAGTGACACTCACAACCAGGGGAGCAGTGAGCAGAGGCAGCTCGTCCTGGGCTAACCCCCTGAACCTGTCTCCAAGGGACCCTTTTCTCTGACTTCCCATTGAGCTAACAGCAGCCCTGCCTTGGCTCACTTCTCTCCCTGTGACGTATTTCTCACTGAGTCTATGCCACCCTGAATGGTTTACTTCTTTTCTATAATATTTCTAGAAGGCCAAAGCAGAGCATCTAGGCTCTCTCCTTTTGCTTGTTCCATCCCAAGCCCTTTCTTTGTTTCACTGTCCCCAGTGTTAATAAACATACTTTCAAAATCACCTGGACTTATGTTGTGAAATCTTTCCTGCACAAAGTCAAGAACCCATACACTATGGGTTGGCCCAAGGCAGACCAGCCCCAGCCTGAACCCTTTCTGACACCAGGAATTGGTCTTGAATGGAGCTAGTCGACTTGTCTTCATCATCCTCTTGATATTGATGGTGCCCTTTGTCCTGACACATCCCAAACTGATATTGTATACTAGAGGCCCAGTGCATGAAATTTATGCACTGAGCGGGGGGAAGGCGGGAGGGTGTCCCTCAGCCCGGCTTGTGCTCTCTCACAGTCCAGGACCCCTTGGGGGATGTCCGACTGCCAACTTAGGAGTGGGTCTAAGCCGACAGACATCACTCTCGCAGTCCATGACCCCTCACTCCTTATCGCTTCACCTGCAGTCGAGGCAGAAGAGGCTCCCACCACCACCACTGTGCTTATCAGCCATGAGCTAAGCTTCTGGCTAAGTGGAGCTCCCCCTATGGGAGCACACTGACCACCAGGGGGCAGCTCCTGCATTGAGCATCTGCTCCTTGGTGGTCAGTGCATGTCATGGCAACTGGTCATTCTGCTTTTCGGTTGATTTGCATATTAGGGTTTTATTATATAGGATAGTTAAACCTTGTCTTACCTTGTGTTATTTGCTCCAAAAGGGCTGTACCTATAGGTTGGAGAACAGAGACCTGCAGGTCCTGCTAAGAGGAATACTCTCACTAGGGATTATAGAGTTGGAGGTCCTGGCCCTGTATCTCTTTGACACCATATTGGGTCATTAAGCGGGCTCCTCCGATTACTTCTTATTTGATAACTTTCAGTCTTCATTATTGGTACAGAAATCTATGATGGGCATGCTAATGCTGGGAAATCAGATGACAATTACCACAGTCTCTTCAACATAAGTTAGTTACCACAGTCTCCTGTATAACTGGTTTATGTTTTCCTTTCTCTTCATTTGTAAATGCATGTAACACACATGCAGGCCCATTTTCCAGAGGTGGTTTAAAGGTGAGCCACGAGACTTCTATGCAGTAAAGGAAAGCTTTCTGAAGCCAAGGACTTTTCTATTTTGGCTCTGAATTTTAGTCACCTCTGAGAGTCTTGGCTGGCTGGAATCCCTTTTCACCCTCAGGACCCCTAAGAATGAATTTAAAAAACAAAACAAAACATTTTGCAGCACTTGTAGAATAGGCTTTGTGATTTTGCATTTCCCATGCTGATCTCATCTCTGGTGATTTCACTTCTGAATGGGAGACATTACTCACCTCCTATTCTGATGCTGCCCCCTTATTTCCCAAAAGAATCCTCTGGATGGATCCCTGCTGCTTTTGCTTCTCAACTTTCCATTTCCCTGAGAGAAGGATCTAGGTTGTCCACTGGAGTTGAAGTCCACCCAGAATTTGGAACCTGCTTGACTTTTATCTTCACTCCTGGTCACTGGTGGCAATGCCTTGCTTGGTCTCCATGATCATTGCCTAGCCCTTTTCAGCTCTCTTTTGTCCCCTGCTTCTTTGGTCTCCCTACCTCCAGTCTCAGCTTTTCTCCCATTTCCTTCCAGCACCATGGACTAGGAAGCTCCTAGGCACTGCCGAGCTATAATAAACAGTTCCCTTGGGAAAGGACAGAGATTGCCATAATTTCATTATATTGGGAACTCTGGATAAGGACATTAACTCTTCTTCTGTTTTCTCTCTAAATTAAAAAAAAATCAGGATTAATTAGCTATTTAGCTTGATGAAAGATTGCTAGCATCTGACAGACTGCACTCAGTCCCCTGCCCAGAGCTCTGGCAGATAACTGCTGGCCATGGTCCTTGAGAGAGAAGTGGTTTCCTTTCTCCTAGGGCAGTTCCCTTTTTTGTGCCTCAGTTTCTTCTTTAAACACAAGGAAACAATATTAATGGGTATATAGTTAGTCACCTTTGCTCTCCTGGTTGTCACTGAACTAAGCCATGCTCTTGTTTCTGTGCACACACAGGCACGGACTTCAGATGCCACATTAGGGCGATGTGCTTGGTGGTTAGAGTAGAGTCATTTGGGAGTTCTATGCTTCCTCAGTTGACCCTTTCCTGAAGATGAATGACAGCGGAGCTCCCATGGCTCTCTTTTGCCTTCTGGTGTGTTCTTCGAAGTCAGTTTGCAATTGTGAGTTTTGCTCACTGTTTTCTTCAGAGGGAAAACTCAACCTCTAGTCATCTGTGTCTTTCTCTGCCTTGCCCCACTCTACTAGACAGTTTCTTTAATCTCCTCTTGGTCCAGACATTTCTTTAAATGACATCATGTTTGGGACCAAGTACATCCGGGGATTGTCCCTTAAGGCCCGGTGCTCTAGTTACTTTGGCTGGTATGTCCTCAGTGTTCAGATACTTGGTTGACATTGAGATGAACTCAAATCAGCAGAGGGGAGGAATTCTCTCTCGCTGAACCAGGCATAGCAGCCCTCAGGAGGACCCATCTGGTCCCAGCAACCCCTGGCTGGCCCTTCATCTGTAGTGTTATCTTTCCCTGGAACTCCAGAGTAACCTCAGAAGTCTAAGGTCCTCATTTCATGCTTCCTAAAATATTCGCTCTCCCCCCAACCCAAAGGATCAATCTCGCATTAATCCATTTTTAATGTCTTTCATTATATAACTGCATTTAGGGATAAGTAGCTTCCTTTCTTTTGGGAAGAGCAATCTGCCATTTTTCCACCTTCAATGTTGTTCCAACTTCTTTTTGTCAAAAGAGGTGCAATGTTGACTAGGGCAGATATTATCCTCATTAGTGCCATCCTCATAGATGTATAAATGAGTATTGATTCATATCCTCCCAAATATTCAAGGTTTTTTCCCCTGTTCTAACATTATAATAAAAGGGGGGAAAAGGCAAAAATGACTCATGGAAAAGTTTCCAACTTCATTTTTCCATAGTCTTTTCAGTTATTTAATCAGATATAGATATGATCCTTATGTAATTATATTTAGAGTCTGGATACAATTTTGTTGTTATAAAATATTGCATTGAACATTTTCTTCATTGTCTTTTTTTTTAAACATATTTTATTGATTTTTTACAGAGAGAAAGGGAGAGGGATAGAGAGTTAGAAACATCGATGAGAGAGAAACATCGATTAGCTGCCTCCTGCACACCTCCTACTGGGGATGTGCCCACAACCAAGGTACATGCCCTTTACCAGAATCGAACCTGGGACCTTTCAGTCCACAGGCCGAAGCTCTATCCACTGAGCCAAACCGGTTAGGGCTGCATTGTCTTTTTTTTTTAAAATCATTATTGTTGAGAGTATTACATATGCCTCCTTTTTTCTCCCATTAACCTCTTCTAACCCACCTCCACCCCCATGCCAGGCCTTCACCACCCTATTGTCTGTGTCCCTGGGTTATACATATATGCGTACAAGTTCTTTGGTTGATCTCTTCCCACCCACCTCCACCTTCCTTCTGAGATTACACAGTCTGTGTTTCTGGATCTATCTTGTTCATCAGTTTATTTTGTTGTTTAGATTCCACACATTAGTGAGATCATGCAATACTTGTTTTTCTCTGACTGGCTTATTTCATTTAGCATAGTACTTTCCAGGTCCCTCCATGCTGTCTCAAAGAGTAAGAAATCCTTTTTTACTGCTGCATAATATTCCATGGTATCAATGTACCACAACTTTTTTATCCACTCATCTACTGATGGGCTATTTCCAGATCTTAGCTATTATAAGCAGCCCATATCCTCCCAAGCACTTGTCATTTGCCCTTCTTTTGGTAATTACACTCACTTTGGGGAGGTGATACCTCATTGTTGTTTTGATTTGCATCTCTGATCAGTGACTTTGAGCATTTTTTCATATGTCTCTTGGCCATCTGTATGTCTGCTTTAGAGAAGTATCTATTTAGATCCTTTATTCATTTTTTAATTGGATTATTTTCCTTCTGTTAAGTTGTATGAGTTCCTTATATATTTTGTATATTAATCCATTATCATGTGTGTTATTGCCAAATATGTTCTCCCATACAGTGGGCTCCATTTTCATTTTGTTGATGGTTTATTTTTTTTGCTGTGAAGAAGCTTTTTATTTTGATGTAGTCCCATTTGTTTATTTTCATTTGCCTTAGCAGATGTATCTATAAACATATTGCTACAAGAGATGTCTGAGATTTTGCTGCCTATAATTTCTTCTAGCATTATAATGGTTTCATGACTTAGATTTAATTCTTTTATCCATTTTGAGTTTATTCTTGTGTATTGTATAAGTTGGTGGTCTAGTTTCATTTTTTTTGATATCTGTCCAAGTTTCCCAACACCATTTATTGAAGAGACTCTTTTTTTTTTTTAAGAATTTTTGTGAGTTTATGTGAGCCAAACTGGACAGTAGCTGGGAAGCAGAATCTCAATGGATGAAGATGATGGTCCAGAGAATGGTGGTTTTCACCTTGTTTTATACATTGTAATCAAAGGAAGAGATGTTGTAAGTGGGTTACATGAAATCCCTTGGTGACAGATTAGGGAGGTAGGAGGAAGCAAAGGGAGTGGGGTACCTCTGGGATTGCATAAAAAGTAAAATGATAGACACAGGCTTCTTTTACTTATGTAAGCGCAGAATAGTTAAGAGGCAACAATTAACAGATAGCAATAACAGTGCGGGAATTTGTGGTCTCCGCCCTGGTGCCTTGGTTGTGCCCAGAGGTCTGGAAAAAGGGCAGTTACAAGTTACCCTGACATTCCACAGGTATGTAATCTTAGATGCAAAAAGTCAATAGGCTTAATAAAGATCAAAGTTAATTTTTGTCAGGGAAGATATTGGTCTCTAGGACATGACTATCCACCATAGACTGCTTTTTAAGTAACATTTTAATTTCAGACCGTCCTTTGTGGTTACTTTAGGTCTCTTGAGTTTGAAGGCCACCACACAGGCCTTTCCTGAGCTTGTCAGGTTAGCATGTGGCCCCTTTTCATCCACACTCTCTACAGTAGTCCCAGGCTGTTTGCTATGCCTGCTACCCTTCCTGTTCTGCCTTCCCCATTCTAGGCTCCTTCCTACAAAATTATACTCTTGCCCCGCCTCCTTTTCCTTGACTAGATTCACTAATTCACACTCCTCATTCCACAATCTGAACATCGCTGGGGAAAACTTACATAATCAAGCTTTACATTTGTGACAACCTATCTCAAATGGTTTCTCAGCACTGCTCAGCAATCCTTCCTCAACCCCTTTAGTCTTGACTCCATTGTATGTTCTTGCCTCTTTTGTCAAATATTAATTAGCTTAATGGCCTGGGTTGATTTCTGGGGTTTCTGTTCTGTTTCATGGTCTGTAAGTCTGTTCTGGTGCCAGTACTAGGCTGTACTAGTGGCTTTGTAGTATAATTTTATATCTAATATATAAATATATATTAGATATATTAGATATATTAGATCATATATCTAATATTATGATCCCTCTGACTTTGTTCTTCTTTTTAAGATTGCAGCTATTTGGGGGTCTTTTTTGGTTCCATGTAAATTTTTGGAGTATTTGTTCTAGATCTGTGAAATATGCCGTTGGTAATTTAATGGGGATTGCATTGAATCAATAGATTGCTTTGGGTAGTATGAACATTTTAATGATGTTGATTCTACCAATCCAAGAACATGGTATGTTCTTCCATCTGTTTATGTCTTCCTCTATATCTTTTTTTAATGTTCTGTAGTTTTCTGAGTATATGTCTTTTATCTCCTTGGTTAAGTTGATAGCTAAGTATCTTATTTATTTATTTATTTTTGCAGTGGCAAATGGGATTGTTTAGTTTCTCTTCTGAGAATTCATTATTAGTGTATAAATGCCACCAATTTCTGAGTGTTAATTTTGTATCCTGCTACATTGCCAAATTCATTACTAAGTCTAGTAGTTTTTTGATGGAGTCTTTAGGGTTTTTTATGTACAATATCATGTCATCTGTGAGTAATAACAATTTTACCTCTTCTTTTCCAATTTGGATGCCTTTTATTTCTTCTTCTTGTCTGATTGCTGTGACTAGCACTTCTAGTACTATATTGAATAAGAGTAGTGAAAGCAGATATTCCTGTCTTGTTACTGTTCTTAGGGAAATGGTTTTAGCTTTTGCCCATTGAGTATGATGTTGGCTGTAGGTTTGTCATATATGGTCTTTATCATGAGCTCTCTATTCCCACTTTGCTGAGAGTTTTAATCAAAAGTGGGTGTTGGATTTTACAAATGCTTTTTCTGCATCTATTGATATGATCATGTGATTTTTGTCTTTCAATTTGTTTATGTGATGTATCAGGTTTATTGATTTGCAAATACTGTACCAGCCTTGTATCCCTGGAATAAATCCCACTTGGTCATGGTGTATGATTTTTAAAATATATTTCTAGATCCAATTTGCTAATATTTTGTTGAGGATTTTAGCATCTATGTTCATCAGGGATATTGGCCTGTGATTCTTTTTCTTTGGAGTGTCTTTATCTAACTTTGGAATTAGGATAATGCTGGTCTCATAGAAAGAGGTTGGAAGTGTTCCTTACTCTTGGAATTTTTGAAGAGTTTGGGGAGGATAGGTGTTATTCTTTGAAGGTTTGGTAAAACTCCCTGTGAAGCCATCCAGCCCAGGGCTTTCATTTGCTGGGAGTATTTTATTTTGTTTTATTACTATTGCTTCAATTTCATCAGTTGTTAATGGCCTACTCAGGTTTTCTGATTCTTCCTGATTCAGTTTTGGAAGAATGTATTTTTCTAGGAATTTGTCCATTTCATCCATATTGTCCAGGTTGTTAGCATATAATTGTTCATTCCTTTGTATTACTGTGGTGTCAGTTGTTACTTCACTGCTTTCCTTTCTGGTTTTATTTATTTGGGTCCTCTCTGTTTCTTGATGAGTCAGGCTAACAGTTCATCAATCTTGTTTACCTTTTCAAAGAACCAGCTCTTTGTTTTCATTGATTTTTTGTATTGTGATTTAGCCTCTACTAGTATGTCATTTATTTCTGCTCCAATCTTTATTATTTCCTTCCTTCCTTCTTACTCTGGGCTTATGTTGTTGTTCTCTAATTCTTTAAGTTGTAGGGTATAATAGTTCATTATTAATTTTTTCTTGTTTTTTTTGAGGTAGGCCTGTAGTGCTATGAACTTCCCCCTCAGGCCTGCTTTTGCTGTGTCCCATAGATTTTTAGTTTTTATGTGTGCATTTTCATTTGTTTCCAGAAAGTTTTTTATTTCTTTCTTGATCTTGTTTAATAACATGCTGTTTAGACTCCATGTTTTGATGTTTTTGGGTGTTTTTACTGTA
>NW_006296057.1:524165-529701 GCF_000327345.1 Myotis davidii
GGTCACCACAACATGAGGAACTGTATTAAAGGGTTGCGGCATTAGGAAGGTTGAGAACCACTGTTGTAGAGACTTGTTTTATGTCCTATCATGAGGTCTGTCTTTGAGAATGACCCATGTGCACTTGAGAAGAATGTATATTCTCCAGCTTTGGGGTGAAATGTTCTATAAATGTCAATTAAATCCATCTGATCCACTATGTCACTTGGAATCACTGTTTCCTCATTAATATTTTGTCTGGAAGATCTATACAGAGAAGTCGGGGGGGGGGGTGTTACTGTCCCTTACTATGACTGTATTGCTGTCTATCTCGCCCTTAAAGTCTTTTAGAAGTCTTTTTTTTTTAAAAAATATATATATATTTAGATATATATATTTAGGTGCTCCTATATTGGATGCATATATGTTACCAGGGTTATATCCTCTTGTTGCATAGATCCCTTTAGTATTATGTAGTGACTTTTATTGTCTCTTGCGCTGACCTTCATTTTGAAGTCTATTTTGTCAGATAAGAGTATTGCCACCCCAGCTTTTTTGTTTTTTCCATTTGCATGGAAAATTTTTCTCATCACATCACTCTCATCCTGTCTGAGTATTTTGTTCTGAGGTAGATCTCTTATAGGCAGCATATATTTGGGTCATGATTTGTATCCATTCAGCTATCCTATGCCTTTCAATTGGAACATTTAATCCATTTACCTACAAGGTTATTATTGATAGGTACTTATTTATTGCCATTTTAATTATTTATGCTTATGTTTCTCTATTTCTTCTCATTATAGGAGTACTTTAGCATTTCTTGTAACGCTGGTTTGGTGGTAAGTTCCTTTAGCCTTTTTTTGTTGTCTGGGAAGCTCTTTATTTCACCATCTATTTTGTATGATAGCCTTGCTGGATATAGTAATCTTGGTCTCAGATCCTTGCTTTCCATTACCTTGAGTACTTCATGCCATTCCTTCCGGGTCTGTAGAGTTTCTGATGAAGGCCAGAAATCTAAAATCAAGGTGTTGGCAGGGCTGGTTCTTTTGGAGGCTCTGTGGGAGAAGCCGTTCCATACCTCTTTCCTAGCTTTCGATGGCTGCTGGCCAGCCCTAGTGCTCCTTGCTTTGTAGACACATGAATCCAGTATCTGTCTCCAGCTTCACAGGGCCTCCTTCTCTTTGTCTCTGTTTAAGATTTCCCCTCTGCCTTTCTCTTATAACACCTGCCATTGGATTAAGGGCCCATCTTAGTTCTAGAATGACCTCATCTCAAAATGCTTAATTTAATTCCATTTGCAAAGAAACTTTTTATCCAAACAAATCACATTTACAGGTTCTGAGGTTTATGACTTGGACATGATTTTTTTTTGCTGGGGGGTTGGGGGGCACTACTTAACCCACTGTAGTGCCCGAGGTTTTTATTGGGGTGTGATCACATAAGCAACATCTGCTTAGCATGCTTCCAAATTCCAGGCTCCCCAGTGAAAGTCAGGTGGTGGCTATAAATGCCACTGTTTGTATGAAAAGTCTAGGCACATTGAGCCTCCCTTATCAGTAAGGGAGCTATTTGAGGCCTGAGTTTCCCAGATACCAGCTCAGGGCAGATCCTGCAAGCAAGGCATTTCGAAAGATGACAACTGCAGGCCTGCTATACTAGCTCTCTTCTGTACAGTCTCCTCCATTCACCAGTACCCAAGGCATCTTTACAGCAAAATTAGGACCCTCTGATGCAGGACCAACCTGCGGTACTGACTTGAGTCACACTCTCTAGGAGCCCTAGACTTAGCTAATTAAAACAAGTCCCATTAATCACAAAGATCTGTGTTAGAAAGCTTGGTAGCTTCCTCAAGTGATGCACCTTCCTCACCTTGCAGCTTCTGGCAGGAACCACAAGTTAGGAATGCAATTAGTCTCTGTAGCAGCATTATGGAGCCAGTCAGCTCAATTTCACATGGTCCCACGAGAGAACAAATCCCTTTCTGCGGGCATCTGTGTGTAACTCAGGCCTGCCAGCATCCACAGTGATGGACAGTTTATAGCCCCACGGAGGGCTGTTCTGAATCTGTACCCGTCCCAGTCTCTGAGTCCTATTCATTGCGTGGTGAGATCCCTTCTGATCTCGGTTCACCATACCTAGTACTAAGGCTAAAGAAGCCCAGAGTAGTTGGTATAAGAGTTCACCTGAGAGTCGGGTCCAGGCAATTAGGATCTGGAATTCAGGATTCCAAAAATGCCAGCCACCAGTTTTCTTCTGCAGCAGCAAACTCAAATCACTGCAGGGCCAGACAGCTGTGTTCAAAAGTCCAAGTCACAAGGCTGCCTTAAGGCCCTTTTCACCTGGTCTGAGAGTCGAAACTGACCCACTGTAAAATATGCACATCAGACGGGAAAAATCATCAGCCTTTATTTAAAGGTCAGGCCTTTGATTTCAACAGAAGCTCATTAGCAAATTAAAAACTGCTTTGTAAAACTGTATTTTCATCTGGAGCTTGCCTCTATGTTCATGTTGTTTCTTTTTTTTTTCAAAGAGACTCTAATAAACAAAAACCATAGCAGAAATGATCAGTGATTATTGAGGTTCAGCCCCAGCAGGTCCAGGGGTTCCCCAAGGTGTGGATGGAGTCGGCAAAGAATGAAAGACACAGAGGCAGCGTTCGGGTGATCATCATGGTGACGTTCCTCCTAGCCAGGTTCCTCTCTTTATTGTCCTCTTACATGTCCTCATACAAATAGTATAAATACTATTTGATCTTAACCCTATCCATTCTATTCCAAAGGTCAGGGCATTTCTTATCTCCATTCCAAGGTTACTCTATTGTTCCACTAAACTATAAGGAAGTGGGATCAGCTTCCAGCAAGTGATGAAGATTTGTTCTGTTTCCATGGCTCAGAGTTTAAATTTCAATTGACCCACTCATGGCAAAAAGCCAGGGAGTTGTGTGCCGCTACCTTTTTTCCCTTTGCAGCTTTCTCTGAGTGTGATCTTTCCTTGCTAGCATTTATGAACTTATAACCTGAAAGAAAAGGGGGTGACCTGGCAGACCCAATGAGCTCAGGGAACTACCTGGAAGGCCTGACGAGACAGTAACTGTTGTTATAGGGCAGTGGTTGGCAAACTGCGGCTCTCGAGCCACATGTGGCTCTTTGGCCCCTTAAGTGTGGCCACGAAGTTTCAATTGCACTGTACGTGCGTGCCGCACATGGTATTTTGTGGAAGAGCCACAGTCAAGGGGCCGCAGTTTGCCGACCACTGTTATAAGGGATGTTCTGATCATAAAAATTCTCAGCTGAGCGAGTTATAATGGGAAGTCGCATCCTAAGGCTTTTATGATAGATTAATCTTTACCTTGAGCAAGCCTCGTCCATTGTTTTTGTGCCTCTAGGACAGAGGTGGGCAAACTTTTTGACTCGAGGGCCACAATGGGTTCTTAAACTGGACCATAGGGCCGGAACAAAAGCATGGATGGAGTGTTTGTGTGAACTAATATAAATTCAAAGTAAACATCATTACATAAAAGGGTACGGTCTTTTTTATTTTTTTAGTTTTATTCATTTCAAATGGGCCGTAGTTTGCCCACGGCTGATCTAGGACAACATAACACATCAGAATGATCTCTTCTCCAGGCCTCTAGCATA
Source organism: Myotis davidii (assembly GCF_000327345.1). NCBI lineage: Eukaryota > Metazoa > Chordata > Mammalia > Chiroptera > Vespertilionidae > Myotis > Myotis davidii. Next base: position 527,783 of record NW_006296057.1, read on the forward strand.
AACACCCTGGTACCTGAGACGAAATGACTCCATCATTCGTCACAGTTATCTTCTACTGCATATTTCTGTAGGCTGTATGTGTTATATGTTAACTACCCTGCACCCACCAATGTAAAAGAAATATGGATCTTTCCATTTTGCTTTTTACCCAATCCCAGGGATTGCCCTGCTTCCCTATCTCCCACCTCCTTAATCGGCGACCAGTGGATTTCATGTAAACTATATCCTTGTAATGAACCTAGTTTATTAATAACTGGAAAGGAGCAAAGGGAAGGCCAAATTCCATAGGCATGCCGTTTGTGCAGCTTTGCCAGGAAGCTACAATGTAGACCCATGCCCTGTAGGGTCTGGGTGACACAGGGAAGGTACTTCCTGTCAGTCACACCTGGGAACAGGCCATTGGCCAGAGTAGGCATGGCCACTGCAAACTCAGGAAGACTGGAGGCAGGGAAGCTCCTAAACAAAGGAATTTGCTCTCTTGGTTTGCACGGTACTCTTGGAATTCTTGTTGCAGGGGTTGCACTCTCTCGGCTCCCCTGCGTTTGCCATGGGCCACGTGGAACCCCCACACAATGGACTAATGGACTGCAACTAGCCTAACGCTAAACTGGACCCCGTTCCCCCCACCAACAGAAACGCTGGACTCTGCCTCTGCTTCTAGCTCTGCTGATTCCCCAGCTGTACATCTTCCAGGACTGGGTGGAGGGAGATGGGACTTTACTAACCAAGGGATGTGATTCCACACAAATAAAGCTTTCTACCACAACTCATCCTTCCATGGGGCTTTGGAAATTCTTATTCCAGCGGTGCCTAAGAACCCCACTCCCACTACAACTGAGAAAGACCACGCATGCATTTCTCTCATAAAAACCTTCCTTAAGTCTTCTCCTTTGAGCCTAACGACAAAATAGGAGCTGCAAAACTGCTACTCCTCAGAGCATGTTCTCAAGCCTTTGAGATTTTGCTTTTGGGTTTGGTCCTCAGCTCTGCCTCAAACTCTTTAAAAGTTTTTTAGCTGTGCAATTTCTTTCATTGACAATGAATATGCTTTTAAAAATAAATGCTAAACAGGCTGGCTGGTGTGGCTCAGTAGTTGAGTGTTGACCAGGAGATCACATTTCAATTCCTTGTCAGGGCACATGCCCAGGTTGTGGGCTCCATCCCCAGTAGGTGGCGTGCAGGAGGAAGCTGATCAATGATTCTCATCATTCATGTTTCTATCTCTCCTTCTCCCTTCCTCTCTAAAAACAACATTATATATATATATTTAAATAGAATGCAGGCAGATAAATGGTGGTAGGGGGTGAGGATGTTGGGGGGAGAAGAGATTGAGAAAAAAGAATTCATGGATATGGACAACAATGTGGTAATTGTGTGTGGGGGGAGGGATTTGGGGGGTCAAGGTGGAAGAGGGAATAGAGGGGATAAATGGGAAAAATAAAATAAATGCTAATCATACATAGATGAAATAGCCACAAAATACAGTCATTTAAATTTTTTTATTTTTTTATCACAGTTTTGTTCCATGCCTAACAGTATATTCAGCATTTATGGGGTTAAAATGACAGCTGCTGGGAGATCCCAGCTGGAAAGCCAGGAAGGCATTGTATGCTCCACCCTTTAGTTTCTTCTGCCCAAAGGTGAGAGCCCTGAGCAGCTCATTTTCATTGTCCTTGGCCCATTCAAAGCCCACCCTTGGATATATTTGCCCCCTTTCCCCTGCTACCAGGTGGATAACACAAAAAGCAAAAACATCACCTGGGCTTCTCCTTTTTCTGCATTTTAGCCCTCGTGGCCAAAAGGAGCCAGGGGACTCAATGAGCCAAGTCTCCTGGGCTTGGATCTGTTTTCAAATACCATAGGGAACTTTTACCTCTTACAAAAGATTGCAGTTCAGCTGCTTTTTTTTTTTTTTTTTT
>NW_006296057.1:529721-533542 GCF_000327345.1 Myotis davidii
TTGTTCTAATGTATCCATGCCAGCACTGCTTTATGGATCTTCAAGGCCACACTCATTTGGAGAATCTTTAGAAGCACTCATGGAACTCAGTACATAGTTGGGCTTATGACAAAGGTCTCTTACAGTGAAAGGATATACTGACAGAATCATTAAGGGAAAAATATACTAGTAGATTCTGGAAAAATCTAGGCACAGGCTTCCTTACACTATTTCCCTCTCATAAGGAGAAAGAACATACCAATTTATTTTTTATTTATTTATTTTTGCAGCGAAATACATAGAACTATGAGCAATATTTCTGCCCAGGAGAGCCTATTAGAGAATCAGATTTAAGACTTTTCCTGGGGGTTGATCACATAGGCATCTTCTGCTTAGCATGTACCCAAGTTCCAGACTCCAAGAAGGAAAGCAGATGTCCGCTCTAAATGACATTGTGCAAAGGGTCTGGTTACCGGGACCCATCTTTACCAGGAATGATTTGGGAGCCAAATTCCCGGATGCCAGCCAAGGGCCAACCATGCAAGTAGGCCCTTCTGCAGTTGGCCGCCTCAGACCTGCTACGGTAACCCTCCTCTTCACAGCTGCCGAACTGGGAGGTGGTTGTCCCAGATCATGACTGAGAGACTGTCTTTGCCTCAATGTCCCCTCCCCTCCCCGGTTATGCAGTTGCACTATAGAGCACATGGCCCACTTCTGCACAGTAGCTTCTTCTTTCTTTTTTTTTAACCCTCTTTTTATGACAGGAGCGTCCCCCATAGCTGTTGATTTCATGCTGACAGACCAGTGTATGTCCCTGGGGGTGTGTGGAGAAGAGGGGTTTTATTCTAACTTCCATCAGCCGCTGACAGACTTCTGACCCGGAGCCCAGAAGGCTACACCTTCAGCCTCACTGACTGCTTTGAGTCCTCGTTTACTTTTTCTTCTACAAAGATATGGCTGTGTGTTTTAGGTTTTCTTTATAAAAAAAACCCGTCATCTGTCATTGCTATTTGTTTGGAGCAACGCATGATGGGTAGGGGGAGGCTTAGACTGTAAACTTGTAATGCCGTCTTAGTCAGCAGGTGCTCCTGTACTTACTTTATATCTTATTTCAGCCTTCCCTCCTAAGATTCAGGACTGAGCCCAGGGGGCTTAGCTGGCTTGGAGGATAAACTCAGCGAAAGATATTGTGCTTTACTCAGAATTGCCTTTCACCTATACCCTGGCCTCTTGTCCTTGTGTCTCTTTCTTTAGGATGAATTAGTCCCCAGGAGGCTCATTAGTGGGCCTGTCTAGCACTGCCTCTTTCTGAGAGGAAACCCAGCTTAGGTTGCTCAAACCAAGACTTCCCTTCTGCTAATGCATTTCAGTCAAACATACGACTCAAAATGAGACAAGATCCGAGTCTGGGCAGTCCCATCGTTTCCAGAAGTCATTCTGTTCACTGAAGGGAAAGGCAAATGGCTAACCTGAAAGTCAACTATGAATTCATTCAGTAACAACATACAGGGGTGGGAAAAGTAGGTTAATAATAATTATAATAATACCATAATACATACATACATACATAATACAAGAATCAGCTCTATGTTTCACATACTCACCAACTGTAAACCCATTTTGCTCACCCCTGTATATTTTCATTACTCAGCATCTGTTCCTCCAATTCCTTTTTGAGAAGTTATCTCGTTTCTAGTATGTGAGCAGTCTTGGCAGTACAATCAATATGCTGGGTACACTTTTACTACAGAAGTCAAAGGGGATTTGGGGCCTTTTTGTTTTTCCAGATCCTTCCTGTCACCACTCCGGCCCATCGGAGGGTTTAAGGGATCTCAGCTCAGCCAATGAGTTGCTCTCTCCTAGGATGGGTTGAGGCAAGGACTGAAGAAAAATGATGACTTACTTTTGCAGCAGCCCTGGGTCAGCAGCTAAGCCATTCTCCCCACAGTGAACTCCTATATGGTCTATGTTATTCTTAAAATCTGCACTGACAGCTGAACATGGCACTTCAGGTAAGATGTCACTGATAGGCGCTTAGTGATTTCTACTATCGCTTCATGAGCTATATTTCTCTGACATTAAGATATTTACCTTTTACCTATAGCCATTTAAAGTAACTATATTGCTTCATACTATTGTTATGAATGCAAATATTTATCTATCCTTCTCTTCCTCCCTCCCTTCCTCCCCCCCCTCCGCCTCCCTCCCTCTCTCCCTCTCTTAAGAAAATCTGCAAAGCATAATATACTGAAGCAGCTGATTTTTAAAAACCCCAACTCTTGTGATAGAGAAGCATCAATAGGTTGCCTCCCATATGTGCCTCAACCAGGGATCGAACCTACAACCTTTTGGTGCTCTGCACGGCACTCCAACCATCTGAGCCACCTGGTCAGGGCACAAGATGGTTTTGAACTTTGTTCCTGTCACCTGTCATCCTGGCCAGCTTTGTCACCTGAAATTTTGCCAGTTTGTCAAGTTTAGGTGTTGAGGTGATTGAAGTTGTCATGCTGCAAGTGAAGTGACACACTGAATGGGTTTTCAATCTGATACTCCTCAGTATTTTCAGTATTTTCTTTTAAAATACAGAAACACCACTGTGATATCTGGTCTTAAATTATACCTGTTGCTGTCTTTGTTTATTTGTTTGTCTTAATCCTCACTGGAGGATATGTTTTCTGATTTTAGAGATGGGGGGGGCGGAGAGAGAGAGGCATTGATGTATGAGAGAAACATTGATCAATTGCCTTCCAAATGCACCCCGACTGGGGATTGAACCCTCAATCTAGGCACGTGCCCTGACTGGGAATTGAACCTGCAACCTATTGGTGCACAGGATGATACTCCAACCAACTGAGCCACACTGGCCGGGCCTGTTGCTATTAAAAAAATATTTCAAAGGTTTAATTTTTTGAAATATGGTTTCTTCTAGTTTGTGTGAGTGTTTACCATATCTATATTCACCCGCATGAGCCCACCTTGGACTTTTTTTTTTTTTTCAAATTTTATTTTTTATTACAAAGGGTATTACATATGTGTCCATTTTTTTCCCCGCCCTGGACTTTTTTGATACACAATAGTATAAAGTTCAAAAGAGCATAAAGTTCAAAACTATGAAGATGCATTCTCGATGGCATTGCTTAACAAAGGATAGGAGCATAAAGCACTACTTACAGAAGTGTTTGAAAGTGAGTATAATTTATTTCCGCTCTAGACCTTTGCTGGGAGTTGGCTCCAAGAATTAGGTTTACCAAAAGCACGAGATGAAAATAGAAATTACTTCCCTTGTTCAGGTGGTCTGGTGTGTTTTATCGTCTCTAACCCTCACTTAGCTAAACTGTAGATCAGTACTGTGTACATTTTCCCAGGTCAGGTGAAATATGATATAGATATGATAAGGAGTCTTCAGGATCATGGGTGTTATACAGGGCAGGGTAGGGTGAGGTGACTAGGCTGGTGTAAGGTGAGGTGACTAGGCCGGTGTAGGGTCAGGTGACCAGGCTGGGGTAGGGGGAGGGGACTAGGCCGGTGTAGGGTCAGGTGACCAGGCTGGGGTAGGGGGAGGGGACTAGGCCGGTGTAGGGTCAGGTGACCAGGCTGGGGTAGGGGGAGGGGACTAGGCCGGTGTAGGGTCAGGTGACCAGGCTGGGGTAGGGGGAGGGGACTAGGCCGGTGTAGGGTCAGGTGACCAGGCTGGTGTTGGGTGAGGTGACTAGGCTGGTATAGGGTGAGGTGACCAGGTTGGTGTAGGGGGAGGTGACTAGGCTGGTGTTGGGTGAGGTGACTAGGCTGGTGTTGGGTGAGGTGACTAGGCTGGTGTTGGGGGAGGTGACTAGGCTGGTGTT
>NW_006296057.1:533653-561993 GCF_000327345.1 Myotis davidii
GCCAGGCTGGTGTTGGGTGAGGTGACTAGGCTGGTGTAGGGGTAGGTGACCAGGCTGGTGTAGGGTGAGGTGACCAGGCTGGTGTAGGGGAAGGTGACTAGGCTGGTGTTGGGTGAGGTGACCAGGCTGGTGTAGGGGGAGGTGACCAGGCTGGTGTAGGGTGAGGTGACCAGGCTGGTGTTGGGTGAGGTGACCAGGCTGGTGTAGGGGAAGGTGACTAGGCTGGTGTAGCCTGGGCTCCAGGGGGTCCAGCCCTCACACAGATTCCTGGGAACTGTGCCCGGCACAGAAACAGATGTGTCTGGACCTCAAGGAATGGCTTGAGCCATGTGTGTGTCACCTGTCATTAGAGATGAGCTGTTCCCTTTTCCTTTGGGAAGGGAGGGAATCTCAATACTGACATAGAATTTGCTTTCAGTCTGGTGGGATGTGTGCCCGGGGTCTGAAACAAGTTGTTAGAAAGGGAATAAAGTGATCTTCATTACACACCGAGTTTGTAGACTACAACACATACCAATGAACTCGACATAAACATCGTTTGGAATATTGATTTACTAAAAAGAGAACCTGCAAGCAAACTATATTGCAGGAAAGCAGGGGTTTTGTGCCTATAATGTACCAGGCCTGATGTACTGAATGTCATTTGCAGAGGGCTTTTTCCAATGTTACAGCTGAGGAAACATGTTGTACACATTCTCCAGAGAAATAGAATCTATCTATCTATCTATCTATCTATCTATCTATCTATCTATCTATCATCTATCATCTATAGGGTGTCCCAAACAATGTATACACACTTTAGACACAGGTTACTTACTTAACTTTCACTCCTTTTCAGGTTTAACTGATTTGAAATAAGCCACTAGAGCAGCGGTTCTCAACCTGTGGGTCGCAACCGCTTTGGGGGTGGAATGTCCCTTTCACAGGGGTCGCCTAAGCACATCGGAAGACACATATATAATTACATATTGTTTTTGTGATTAATCACTATGCTTTAATTATGTTCAATTTGTAACAATGAAAAATACATCCTGCATATCAGATATTTATATTACGATTCATAACAGTAGCAAAATTACAGTTATGAAGTAGCAACGAAAATAATTTTATGGTGGGGGGTCACCACAATATGAGGAACTGTATTAAAGGGTCGCAGCATTAGGAAGGTTGAGAACCACTGCACTAGAGGGTTTGGTTTTTTTTTAATGGTGACACATAAAAGATAAGCTTTATGATACAAAACTGGCAACACTTGACGAATTGAGGGCACAAAAATACCGAAAGAAATTATTCTTGATGTTTGTGATTCCATTGCTTCGCATTATCAGCAGTGCCTGGACCCGAACGGCCATCAGTTTAAAAACAGGCATTGACCAAAAAAGAAATTATTTCCGCAGATTCTTTTAAATTTTGAAAAATGAACTGTATGTTAATAAACACTGACTTTATAATCACTTGAAGTACGTGTAGGTTTTTGGGGACACCCTGTAGATAACTAGATTGTTAAGATAGGGAAGCTGAGAAGTCCCAACCTTCATAGTCAGCCAGGTAATCTGGGGAGAACTGGGGGTGCAGGCCCGGGCCAGGGCCGGAGGCCTGAGACACAGGAGCCATGGTCTAAGCCTGGGCCTGGAGGCAGAAAGGATCCAAGTCTGAGCTGCTGCGAAGCCTCGTTTGTTCTGTCCAGGTCTTCAACTGATTGGGTGGGCCCACCCATGTTAGGGAGGGCCATCTGCTTTACTCAGCAACCGATTCAAAAGTTAGTCTCATTCAGAAACACCCTAATAGACACACCCAGAAAAATGTTTGACCAAATGTGTGGGCACCCAGTGGCCCAGTTGAGTTGCCACAGAACATCCAGCATTGGGCACACACCTACAATCAAGCGGTAGAGGATGAGTAAAACTGTAAGACTGATATTGGGCACACACCTACAATCAATAAGCGGTAGAGGATGAGTAAAACTGTAAGACTGGAGCATTCCAAAGCCTCCTGTAAAACGTGTGGATCCCCTGGCTTATACTCGGCAATTACTTAAGCTACTTGGAAGTCAATAAGCAATTCATGCGTGCTATTTTCCCATCTTCTCTCCTTCCCTGTCTCTCCAAATTAGAGCCCCTGGACTCCTTCATGGGCTCGGGGAAACCTGGGTTAGCTTCCTTTCGCCTTCTACTGTGATAGCCACCCAGGCAGGTAAGCCCTCCAGGGAATGCCCTTTATCTATCTGCCGTCGTTACTGGGTGATCCTCAGCAGGTGGCTTCGATCCACGTTGTGTACAGACCTGGAATGACCTAGTCTCTTCTGCCGTGTGGGCCTGGACACAGGTTATATGGTATCAGCTACACTGCAGCCCATGTGGGAACAGGAAGATGACAGTTTGCTGTGTTCTACAGCAAGTAACCTGAATAAAAAGTACTTTTTGGAGGAGGAAAAAGAGATGAGATAGAAGGAAGGGTAGCAGCAGCCTTTCCTTTTATTCCAAAGTGAATGAACTTGCCATCTATGAGGGCCATTTAAATTATGCAGCTGAAGGCCTTTTCTTGAAGAGCGTGACTTTCAAAGTTCAGGTGACAGGTCTGGTGATAGGACATCCTCCTGCCACCAACCTGGCCACCCTACACACATGTTCATAGCCCAGAGGTGTGATGTTCTGATGCATTAATAAAACGAGCCCTTGGTGTAGCCAGGGGAAGGCATGTCAGACCGTTTAAAATGTACTATCTGAAGACAGAAAAAAAGGAGACAGGGCTTTTTATTTTTTTTTAATCCTCAACCGAGGATATTTCCCCATTGATTTTAGAGTGGAAGAGAGAGGGAAAGACAGAGAGAAACATCAATATATTTCGATTGATGCCTCCTGCACGAGCCCTGACCAAGGCCCGGGCTGCAACTGAGCTACATGCCCACAACTGGAATCAAACCCAGGACCCCTCAGTCCACAGGCTGCCCCTCTATTCACTGAGCCACCCCGGCTGGGGCAAGACAGGGCTTTTTAAAGCAGCGCGTATGTAATTAAGTGGGAAAACTGCCTGAGAGTTTTAAGTGTTTTAGATTGGGGTTGGCAAAGTTGCCTTGTTTTGGGGCCCAATTTCTTTTCCTCTTTGACCATCATCTAGGGCTTCATCCAAAGTTGCCCATTCAGTCCCAAGGGACTTACTTTTCCCGCCCCATGAAAGAGTTTCTTGAATCCCTCTCATTGTAGTGACTACTTTAGAAAAGCACACTAGATGCTGGCATTGCTGCTTCCCCAGCGCCTAATCCAGCCGTGGGCAAACTACGGCCCGCGGGCTGGATCCGGCCCGTTTGAAATGAATAAAACTATTGGTAAAAAAAGACCGTACCCTTTTATGTAATGATGTTTACTTTGAATTTATATTAGTTCACACAAACATCCATCCATTCTTTTGTTCTGGCCCTCCGGTCCATTTTAAGAACCCATTGTGGCCCTCGAGTCAAAAAGTTTGCCCACCCCTGGCCTAATCCCTCCTGCACAGGGAGATTTCTGTTGTTGGCCTGTGTCCCTGGCCTCTAGGCGGCTACTCTGGCGAGGACAGGGTGCTGAAGCTAAGTCAGTAACCAAGAGAGAGCCTGGAGCCTCCCTAGATTCTTCACCAAGGCATGAGCCCCGGGGCTAGCCAAGTACACCATCTGCAGCATTATATAACCGAAGGCCACCGATCCCATTAAACAGTGCCTGCTCTTTCTACTCCTGTGAAATGCATCTCAGAGTCTCCAGGCAATTTAGCTGTTTCCAGATCCTGTTTCCAAACTCCCTGAAGCCAGAGGGCAGGATGATCAAACATCATGCATGCATTCTTTCCATTTGATGTAAAAGTATTGATTATTGAAATATATGTATTCTAATCAAAACTCCAGGTGCATCAGATGTACCTTTCCCTCACTTTTCTGCCTGTAAAAGCATCACTCACTTTTCAATGACAGCATTCTTTCAAGGCTTCTTGAATTTGTGTTCCAGGCCTGCAGTTCTCAGAAAGGCCCAATTGAAACTCTCCAATCTATAGAGATTCGTGTTTCATTGGCACTAGCAAGAACATATCTGTATCCCCCTGAATCAGATAGAGGAAACAAGAAATCGGGAATGGGAGAGGAATCCTCTTAGTGAGACAGAAGAGTAAGAAGCTAGGAAAGTTCCTTGGCAAGTGGAATGGGGAAACAGACAGCTCACTCAAACCGGCCTGACCCAGCCCCCTGAATCACTTGCCTCCTCCTCCCTCGCTCGACCACTCCCTTAATCATTAAGCCCTCAGGACAATGGGGTTTTCTGATCAGCATTAAATAATCTTAGGAGCAAAGCCTAGAGTCTGTTGACCCCAGAGACAGAGTTTTGGTCAAACTAGAAATAATATGTAGGTCTCAGTTGTGTTTCAGCTCCAGGCTCAGAAAAGCAGCGAGCCAGATAAAGTGACGCCATGGCTGACATCAGGACCAGTTGCAATGACAAATGACCCTGACCCCAGCACCGACCAATCAGCAGAGAACATGACCCTGGCCTTATGCACTCATTTTGATGCATCAGCATATTAGACACACCTGGAAAGCTGATGCATATTCTATTGAGATCCTTCCCTGAGACCTCCCCTAACATTCCTGCCTTTCGAAAATAGATAAAAACCCTTCAGACAAGGGACCCAGTATGCCCTCTCTCTCTGGACCACGCTTCTGCCCATGCCCGCTTTCTTTCCTCAGCTGTGTACCTCTGCTCTCTTTCTCCTCAGCTCCAAGGGCCCTTCTTTTGCCTTTGTAACATGTTTCCTGAGTCCACACAGCCTGGCTCGCTTCGTCTGCCTCTCTGACCTTCTCAGTAAACTTTTTGAGCTAGAATTCTTGGCTCTGAATTCTTTCTTTGGCAAACTCAAGGACGGAGGTCCATTAGTGCTGCTAATATTATGACACAAATGCCATGGTATGTGTTTGAATATGCTGCAGGTCAGTCCATTTTCTGGAAACACAACTACTGCTAGAGATGGCCTGACAATATCATTTCTCTTACATTTAATTTATTTTCCTTAAAGGCTTTAACAATTATTTTAGCACTACACATTCATTGGAGAAAAGTTAGAAAATTCTGATGAGCAAGAAAAAATAATAAAAATCACTCCTTACAGGTAACCTTTATAATATTTTGGAGTATACATTTAAAAATTTTCCCAAATATAAATGTGCACATCCACACATAAACACATCACAGAAATTGAATCGTTATGTGCATACAGTTTTTAAAAATGCTGTTTTGGTCCATTATTGAAAAATTCCTATCTCAATGTACTTTATTTTATTTTAAAAAAATCTTTGTTGTTGAGAGTATTACAGATGTCCCCCTTTTTCCTTTCAAACAATGGCTCAGTATTGCAAAAATGTACTATAGGTTATTTAAACAATACCAAATTATTGGGCTTTTAAAGTTTTAATTTTTTTCTTTAATATAAACAGTCCTATAATAAACACCATTTGAAAATATTTGCCTTGGTACTATCCAAGGGTATTACCTGGAGAAATTCCTAGAATTCATTACATTTAAAACATACTTGCTGTTTCTTGGAGTAATAAAATTTATATCAGTTATCTATTGCTACATATGGAACTGATAAAAAAAATTTAGTGGTTTTAAGCAATAATTGTTTATTTTGCTTACAAATCTGCAACTTGGGTAGAGTTTAAATGACCAGTTCTTAGGCTTGTCTCTACTGTAATGGTGTCTGTTGAGGAGGTGCACTTGGGAATGAAGGATTAATTTTCAAGATGGCTCAATCATGGATCTGGCCAGCAGTCAGTATTATCAACTGGGTGCTCAGACAGTTCTGAGTTGTTCTCCACATGCCACTCTCTGTGGACTATTTGGGCTTCTTCAGAGCATGGTGGCTGGGTTCCAAGAATGAGTATCCTGAAAGAACTTTTTTTTGCATAACATTTTTTTAACCTACCCTTGAAAGTCACAAAGTGTCTCATTATATTCTATTGGTTGAAGCAGTCACAAAGGCCTGCCCATGAGAAGAGAGGCTGTAGACTCCATCTCTGGATGGGGAAAGTGGCAAAGTTTTAGAAGAGCATGTGGGATGGGAGATATTGCATCCGACTTTGGAAAATACAATTTGCCTTAAAGTATCCTACATAATAAAAGCCTAATATGCTAAGTGTCCGGTCAACCGGTTGGCTGTTCAACTAATCAAAGCATAATATGCTAATGATATGCTAAGGTTGCTTAAGCACTCACTATGACATGCACTGACCACCAGGGAGCAGACAGTCAACTGGTTGACCAGTTGCTATGACATGCACTGACCACCAGGGGGCAGATGTTCAGACAGTTAGGTTAGCTTGCTCCTGGGGTCTGGCCGATCAGGAGTGAGCAAGATGTGCCTGACATGCCCTGGAGCCCTCCCTTGGCCCCTCCCCAGCTGGCCAACCTCCTGTGTCCCTCCCCCTCCCGGATCATGCACCAGCGGGGTCCCTCAGAGTGTCCTGCACCCTCTTGCAATCTGCGACCCCTCGGAGGGTTGTCGAAGAGCCAGTTTTGGCCCAATCCTGCAGGCCAGGCCAAGGGACCCAACTGGTGCAAGAATTCGTGCACTGGGCCTCTAGTAATAAAAATACAATGATTTAGGATTTGGAATTTTGAATCAATTCAGACCACATACCTCTGTATATTTTACTGTTGATGACAGGTTCCTTTATTCTTCATAAAAAAAATAAAGATTTGTAGGTTCACTCAGTGGTCAGTAAAGAGGTTGGAGTCTAAAAGAGACACATGGTCTAGATCAGCGGTTCTCAACCTGTGGGTCGAGACCCCTTTGGCGGTCAAATGACCCTTTCACAGGGGCCACCTAAGACCATCCTGCATATCAGATATTTACATTATGATTCATAACAGTAGCAACATTACAGTTATGAAGTAGCAACGAAAGTAATTTTATGGTTGGGTCACAACATGAGGAACTATATTTAAAGCGCCAGAAGGTTGAGAATCACTGGTCTAGATTCTCCCTTGGGTCTTATGAGGTGAGGAGAATATGTGGGACAACACAAGTCAAAAGGCATGTGGGAGCCCTGGTCAGTGTTGCTCAGTGGTTAGAGGGTCGACCCATGAACCAAAGAGTCACAGGTTTGATTCCCAGTCAAGGGCACTTACCTGGATTGGAGGTTCGATCCCCGGCCCTGTTTGGGATGGGTGTGGGAGGCAACCAATCCAACTGATGTGTCTCTTTCATCTCTCTCTCTCTCTTTTCTCTCAAACAATCAGTGGAAAAATATCCTCAGATGGGGATTAATAACAAAACAAAAAAAGGCATGTGGGAAAGAAGGCAGCCAAGGTGACCAATTGCAAATGCCGTTTCCAGTGACTGATTGGATCAACCTCAGGTTGTAGAATAAAGAACTCAGATGGTGCACCATCAACCTCAGGTTGTAGAATAAAGAACTCAGATTGTATTAGTTGCTTAATGCGTGATGTGTGGCTATGTATCAGTGGTGAGGTGGACAAGGACATTTAAATTAAAGAAGGTGCCAGGCTTCAACATCATAAAACACCGTTACTTGCTCATGTCATTCAAGACACAAAGAGCCTCTCAGGTGAGTTCACATAAGCCTCAGTCGGAATAGGGATCGCGAAATAACCTTGCGAATCGTTTAGACTCAGATGTCCTTCACACACTCCTAGACAAGAGGTGGTGTCATAGAAACCCTGGAGGGGGTGTGAATAGCTACTTCCTCCACAGACTCTGCCATTCAGGACCATAATCACATTTCAATATTTTTTCCCTGAATGTCAAAAGGTAACTACTGGTATTCTGTCTTCTTGTAGGAATTCCTCTTTACAAGCCATTTTTTATCAAAAACACATGACGGGCAGTTGATCACTGAAAATGACTCTGCCATTAGGGCAGTAAGTTTGGTAGTTTCCTTTTCCCTCCCTATTGAAACCGCTCTGGAAAGCAACAGAGAACCGGGATGAATCAATAAGTGATTAAGCCCAAGTTTACACAGATTTCAAGTGCTTTTACAAGTGCAGGCTCAACTCGTTCTTTGTTAGTTTGAATTATTTCCAACAATTAATGAAATATTTGGCAGAGCAGCAAGGGTAGATTGTAGTGTGCCCTACCAAATGAGCAGGAAATGTTGTGTTTTCTGCCCCCCTAAAAGCACACAGATAGTAAAAACAACAAAAACAAGCAAACAAAGGGTCATGCACTGCTTTCTCTTTCTTGTACCCACACATGCTTCCATTTAATGGGAGGGGAATTTGGGAACTGCAGTTCAGCATTGACTGTTTAAATTTTGCTTCAGTTAACTGCCTACATATAAATATGTAATGATAGTTGCAAAATCATGGACCCCTTTGGAACTTTGATCTGAGGAGATTAATAAGCCCAAGAATTTAAACTTGAAATGCTTCATGATCATGATGTGAAGTAGCAATCATCACCATTATTTGCTGGGAAATGTTCAATATAGATTTAGATTTAGCCTCTGTGTTTTCAACTAGGGAAACTTTTGCCTCCTGCTCCCCCCCCCGCATCACAGACTGTGTGTGTGCATGAGAACTATTGGCCAGAGATACTGCTAAATGTTCCACAATGCACAGAGCGGTCCTTCACACACACACACACACACACACACACATTATTTAATTCAAAAAGGCAAAAGTACTGAGGTTGAAAAATCCTGGTTTTAGTTCAGGTGCAAGAAATTTAATAGTGGAACTGTTATGAAAGATCTTGTCTCCTTTATTGCTATCAAGGCACTAAAATCAGATTCATATATAGCTGCTTGGATTCTTTTACTTTTTTTTTTCATGTTTCTACTCTCACAGCTGAATAGGATCTTTTAACTTGAACTTGAGAACCTAGACACAAAGGGATTAATTGAACAAAGCTAGACTGACACAAAGGATGAACTATAAACAGGTTTTCAAATTGTTTACTTAGGCCTATCGAGAGACATAACTTTTAAAATATTGGTTTCTCTTGTTAGAATCTGGTGGAATCTTTGGCTCACAGGTAATGTTTAATGGCTCACTGGAGCCCTAGCGTGTGTGGCTCAGTTGGTTGAATGTCGTCCTGTGTACTGAAAGGTCACGGGTTCAATTCCTGGTCAGGGCACATACCCGGGTTGCAGGTCCAATCCTCAGTTGAGGTGAATATAACTAATCGATATTTCTCTCTCTCTCTCTCTCTCTCTCCTTTTGCCGCTCTCTAAAGTAAATTAAAGATCTCTCTCCCCCTCTCTCTCTCCCTCCCCTTTTGCTGCTCTCTAAAGTAAATTAAAGAAAAAAAAGGCTATCATCATGTGCCTCAAAAAAAAAAAAAAGGCCCATTAGATTCCCAATATATTCACACTTAATTTTAAATGTGAAGTTTCTCTTCTCTACTTTTATTGATGTTGGTCTTTTTTCTTTTTCATCTTGTGATTTTAGATTTCTATATTGCTTTGCATATCAGCATAGATACCTTTCTTAGAGCACCAGACACCTAAGCCCTCCAGATGCCTGGGGCGGGCTTTCCGATCTTTGTGTTCCATTATTGTGCTGACTCCTGTGTCTCTTTCAGCATGCTTGTGGATGTGCTATTTCATTGGGGGATTGCTCAGAACTCTCAGTTGTCTATGGAAGCTGGATATTGGGTTAAAGGCCTCACTGATTAATATTGCTCGTGGATAATTATTTTGCTTATTATAATCTCTACTGTTTCAGAAGGGATTTGGTGCCATTTACTAGATACTTTAAAAAAATTATCTTGCCTGACCAGTGTTACTCAATGGTTAGCATTGACCTATGACCCAGGAGGTCACAGTTCAATTCCCAGGCAGGGCACATGCCTGGGTTGCAGGCTCCATCCCCAGTAGGGGGTGTGCAGGAGGTAGCCGAACAATGATTATCTCTCATCATTGATGATTCTATCCCTCTCCTTTCCTCTCTGAAATTAATAAATATATATAAAAAAATAAAAAAGTACCTTTATTTTTGAAAGTATTACAGATGTCCTCCTCTTTCCCCCCGTAGACCCCCTCCATCCTGCTCCCATTCCCACAGATACTTTTTATTAACTTTTTAAAAATTTATATTAGTGTTGAAAGTATTACAGATGTCCCCTTTCCCTCCCAGTAACCCCCTTCCCCCCCTCACACTCCCCCCACCCCGGCCTTCACCACACTACATTGTCTGTGTTCATGCATATCTATAATAATAAAAGGGTAATATGCTAATTAGACGGGACATCTCCCGGATATCATTCCGATGCCCTTCCTGACGAAGCTGGAGGGATGCCAGCCTGGGTCCTGGGTGCCAAAGGGAAGCCGGTGCTAGCAGCCGGGGAAGGAAAGCCCACTCTTGCATGAATTTTCATGCATCGGGTCTCTAGTATGAATATAAGTTTTTTGGTTAATCTCACTCCCCACTCACACACCTTTTTAAGCTTTCTGATGAGTTTGGCTACAGTGCCTAGTAACCACACTGACCACAGACAGATCTGTGGACAAGTTGTTTTTGATCTTTGGATATTGACAACCCCTCTGTTCAGGATCAGGAATTATTTGTCTAGTCCTGAGAAATGAGGCAGAAAGAAACTAGCAAAGTGCCACTAGGAAGCCTCTTTCTCTACAGATACCTTTCCATCATGGTTCCTTGTTCCATATTTGCAAAAATTCCCTTTTTCCCAGAAACTAGAAGAAAGCTATACTTAACTTGTCAAACCTGTGGCTCACTCTCAAACTACTGTTATCCCAGAAGGAAAATGATTTTATCTCTTCTGAATCTTTTAGCTCTTCCCCAAACCATTCCAAGTGAGTTGACTACAAAAGTATAGAAGTACTAGTTAAGTTTCTGCGATGTAGAGAACCCACAATCAGTTTTTACTGTGTAATAATAAATCGAATGGTTAAAATGGTAGAAAATCACTTACTCTTTTTTACTTATTCTGGACTTAGAGATGGGACATTTGGCCGGACTCCCAGAACATTCCCCCAGCACCCTGAGAGGAGCAATAGGAGTCTGGGCTGTGGGTCCTTTATTGAATTTAAAGGTCAGTGACATACTGTTCTGTTGCAGTTGAGGCTCAGCTCTGAAATCACTCCTGCAAGAACTTTCTCATTTTTAAAACCTCCTTTATGTAAAACCGTCCACTGGCTCCAGTCTGAAATTCAATTTATTCAGAGATAAGGCAAAGGAAGATCTTCACTTCTCTGATGTGAGGGATCTGAAGAAATCAGGAGTGAGCAAGATAAACATCAGAGCGTCAGCACAACACACATTTCCTCACGGATAAGATCTTTGCTTTTATTTTAATTTTCTCTGCATGGAGTCAGATAGCCTTCGTGCCTTTAATAATAACAATGCAACGTTGCTAGTCTTCTAGGTCTCATCAAAAAGTCCTAAGTTAATTTTATAATTTCATTTGGCCCCCAGGGAAGATAGATTCATCGTCACTTATTCATCCATTCAGTTGCATTTAGTGAAAGCCTGTCGCTTGGAAGTAGATGTTGCTGTAGGTTCTGGGTATAAAAAAAAAAACAACAAGACACGTTAACATTGGAAAAACATAACGTAGTAAGGAAAAAAATAAAATTTCAATGTAATGATAAAAGATCAAGCAACTACACACAAAAAGAACAGATGGTGAATACTTTTGGGGTGGTTTTGTGCAGCCTTCACAGAGGAGCCCTTGAGCTGGCTCTTAAGGAATGAGTAGGGTCTCACCAGGCAGACGAGATGGGAAAAGGCACTCAAGGCAGGTCAAGTGCACGTGTGACGAAAGACCTAGAGATGAGAAATGACAAGCCGGTTCTTGAGAAACAAGTAATTTCGTGTGGCTTTTATCCAGAGGCTCAGCCGTGGATAAGGCTGCGGACGTAAGCAAGAGCCAGCACTGTGCTATGTTCAGGAATGCGGACTCTGTCTTGCAGACGACACAGTCCTCCTACGTCACACTGAATGGGTCTTCTCCTCTTGGTAAAAGCGCACTTTGCAGACATATATAATGGTTCCCTGGCACGTGCAGGGTTGTATGAGGCAGTGGAGGGAAAAGAAAGAAAGAGAAAAAGAATTTCTTTCCTTATTGAAACAAGGAAAAGAAAACAAGAGAGATGATGATGAGGCCACCCTTAATGGTTAAGTATGAGGAACATGCTTGCACCCATCTGCGTATTGGTTCCCGTGAACAATGGCCCCTAATGCTGGTAGTGGGGAAGCTGAGGGACACTCAAGGAAATCCGAGCAGGCAAGCCAGGGGTTACGTGAGAAAAGGAATATTTTCGCCCCCATCTTAGACTGTATTGTGCTGTTTGACTGTGAGGCTGAAGAGAATACAGCAATTCCACTCAGGCTCCTGACACCTGAAATTTCCTTGGGTTATTTCCAGAACAATTCAAAACTGACCTGAACAGAGATGAAGAATACCCAGGGAAGTACATAAAAGAGATCATTTTCCACTTATTGGGGCAAAAATAAATAGCAAAGGGTGTGTGTGTGTGTGTGTGTGTGTGTGTGTGAGTAAATACATGTGCTTGTATCTCAGTCTATCCACAATTGTACATCTTCATAACACAACTTTACATAAACCTACTGATCCAGAGTATATATTGACCCATCCCCCCAAAAAGTAGATTTTAATCAATTTTGCTAAAAAAAAAAAAAAAAAGGCTGCAGATGAATTGGCTGGTGTTTGGCAAGAGAGAAAAGAAAAAGGGGTGAGGTTAGAAAAGTCATGCCCAGCATTTTCCTGGTAGGTTGACTGTCATATGTTCCCATTCTAAAGACACCAGAGACAGAACTGACAAATTCTTATCCTGCTTCAGGGATATTCCTGAAGTCATGACCTTTCTTGGAGTTAAACAATGGAGATGTGACACGTTACTCTGCATGGGTTGGAGGTGGTTGACTTTGAAAGTTGATGTCAAGAAGGGGAGGAAAGAAGAGGAGGCTGGGGAAGGGGCTGTGAAACAGGGTTTGTGAAGCCTGTGCGTTACTTCTGCTGCATTCTGCATTTGCTGTGTGAGCTGAAGTCAGCTGGGAAGCCCCTGTGCCTGACTCCCCGACTTGAAATGTGGGAGAAATAGCTCTGAGAGAAGTTAGGTATCTGTGTTTTAAGAGTTTTAAACCACATTGAATTCCTTGGGTTAAAGGTAGCAAATAAAAAGTGTTTGGACTATTAGAATTCTGAACCAAAAATAGTCTTCCTTCAGTTCCATTGTTCCAACAAGTCCAGGTTGTTCATTTGTAGTCTCTTTCTCCCTTTTCCAATTGCCTCAATCTTGTTCAAGCGTCATAGTTTCTGAGCTATTACCTCCAAACCCTCTCGTTTCAAATTCCTATTCCTTCCTGAAGCTCAGTTCAATGGGTTCTTACCTCCTGAATCCTGTCTGCATCCTTAATTCCACTATGGTGATGGTGGTGGTGATGGTGGTGGTTGCAGTGGTGGTGGTGGTGGTGGTTGCAGTCATGTTGTTGGTGGTGGTTGCAGTTGTGGTGGTGGTTGCTGTCATGTTGGTGGTGGTGGTTGAAGTGGTGGTGGTTGAGGTGGTGGTGGTGGTGGTTAAGGTGGTGGTGGCGGTGGTGGTGGTGGTGGAACAGGAGTAGCTTTGCACCCATTTGCACCTTTTTGGACCATCTATTCCTTTTTTTGTTCCTCTAAATATCTTTCTTTTCAATTAAATTTTCTAGCTTATCTTTGGCTCCTTCCATTTCTCAAATACTTGTATGCAGTATCCTGACGAGCAAAATAAGAGGCCGTGAGGACCAGCAGACATGGAAAAATTCCTCCAAAGGAGGTGTGTTGGAGAGAAGAGTCTAGGAGGGCAAAAGGCTAGAGGCTGCTCACAAACAGTGCCTCCCCTTGGGTGGAGGAGGCAAGCTCTGCTCCAGCGCAGCAATGAGGGGATTCATTGTCTTTATAAAATTGAAAAAACAGTAATAAAATAGACTAAAATTGGCTTTATTATCAGACATCAGCAATTATAAACAATGTCAGTGATGAAAGATCCCCCCACCCTTTGTACAGCACTACTCACGGATGCATAATTCTTTTTAAAAAATATATTTTATTGATTTTTTGCAGAGAGGAAGGGAGAGGGATAGAGAGTCAGAAACATGAATGAGAGAGAAACATCGATCAACTGCCTCCTGCACACCCCCTACTGGGGATGTGCCTACAACCAAAGTACATGCCCTTGACTGGAATTGAACCTGGGACCCTTCAGTCTGCAGGCCGACGCTCTATCCACTGAGCCAAACTGGTTAGGCCCTAAGCGTTAGGGCATCGAGGCATAATTCTTGTTCCTGCTCCACACTGATACTTTTTGTCCTTGTTATATTAAGTGGCTTCTATTCTTAGGTCATGGGGTTTTCTTCTGGCACTTGATTCTGAACCAATTTTGTGCTGGTCCCCTCTCTGAAAGAGAAAGCCTCACAGTGGGAGGCATACTTCCCAAATAACATGGAGTTTCTACCTATGAAGACAATAACAATAACAGTACGTGTACTGGTTTGTGATAAGAAAGGACAAAGAAGTAAAAGTAGTCAGCCTCGTCATCATTCACACTGACCAGGATCAATGACACTTTGCCATTGTATTAACTAGTTAGTTCACTTTTACAGATGGGTTCTCTCCATTGGCTGCTGCTAAGTTCAATGGTAACAATTGTATGCCTTAACTACAATTACACTCAATTCTCAGAAAATAATGACTTCTTACAAGCTCGGTAGGCCATTTTGCCTTTAGAGTGTTCTTTGCAAAAAGTACATCTCCAATAGTCAATTTTTATGTAGCCAGACACCAATCTAACTTTCATTGCTTGATTATGTATATGGAGAAGCTAGCCAGAGCATTTAATTCTTGTTTTTGTTCAACTTCCAGAGAGATTAACCTGAAAGATAAATATTGACTAAAGCAAGGACTTATTGCTTTGATGTTTTGATTTGTAGAACTGGTGTCTCCTTGAAATCTACCTCACCAGCTTCCATCCAGGCTTGTTCTGCGAGTCCTCTGTTCCTACTTGTAATCCGCCCCCCAGCGGACACTGTGCCTGCATCCAGCCCATGCCCACAGCTGGGCTGACGGAGCCCCGTGTTGGCAGGCCACTCAAAGACCACGTGCCAACCCTTAGCTCGATGCTTGAACCCCTGAAAATCTTGAGCAACTGTTTCTTCAGTCCCTGCAGGAACACTCCCAGGGATGAAGATAGCAGCACTTTCAGGAAATCTTATTTCACTTTTTAAAAAATTCCTCACCTGAGGATATATTTTTATTGATTTTAGAGAGACAGGAATGGAGGAGAAAGAGAAAGAAACATCAGCATGAGAGAGAAACATCAATTGGTTGCCTACTGTAGAGAGAGAGAGAGAGAGAGAGAGAGAGAGAGAGAGAGAGAGAAACATAATTATGAGAGAGAAATATCAATCAGTTGCCTCCTGGGGATTGAACCTGAAACCCAGGTATGTACCCTGACTGAGAATTGAAGCCCCAGCCTTTAGGTGTATGGGATGATGTTCCAAACCAAGTCACCTGCCCAGGGCTTATTTCACATTTTATGGTATAACACTGTAGGCGTTCTTTTTTATTTTGAGTTGGAATCTATTCCTTGCTTGTCTTATTGGGTGACTAAACAAAGCAAAATGAACACTTTCCTGTTTGCTGGAAGGAGAAAGCTGTCTATTGGAATCAGCTGTTTCATTACAGGCCTTCGTGTTAGGAGACCGGGTGAAAGTAATAATGATTCTGGAAAGAATAGAAACATTCAAATCTGGGCTTCAGAGAGGTTATGAAATACAGGGTAATTAATGGGAGTAAGATATTTGGAGGGAATGATACTATATCTTTGTTTTCCATCCCACCCTCAGATTAAGTGTGAAAACATATAGCAAAAGCACAAACGATATGTGATTGGGCCAGGTAGTGCTTATTGTCATTGTGCGTGTATGTATGTGTGTAGGGGGCTTGCAAGAAGGAACAGAGAAACCCCCACCTTTTTATTTCTATGATTGAGGGAGAGAAAATTCTTCTGTGGCCACCCTCCCACTCCCCACTCCCCACCCCCCCAGTTACATGGAGCGGCTAGAGTCACCTTTTGGCTTTCATTTCGGATATCAAGCTCCTCTACGAACCAGTGGCTTTGGCAACATCTACACCTGCCTGCTCTTTCTGACAAGGGGTGTAAGCCCTAGAAGCAGAGGCCGGGTGCTCAGCCTTTGCTGAAATTCCCCATCCCTACCCCCATGGCTCCTTGCTCCCTGAGAGAAGCTTGAAGAAGGCTTTTCAGGTCTGAGGAAAAAGGCCTAAGTCAATCTTTTAAGGGGGATCATGAAGGTCACCTGGGCCAGGGAATCAGGCAAGACAGGTGGCACAGCGTGAGGGTGACTGCAATCCCTGCTGTTCAAAATCCTGAGACTTTTAGGGAAATAAGTCTCCAGCATGTCCAATGTCTCAAGGCCTTGAACGAATGCTTGCCTCTCTCCATGTGTCCGTCTCCTTGGCTGTAAAAATGAGCAGGTGGGAATGAGATGGAGACCAAGATTCTTTTCAGCGCTTGCCGTCTAAGACTCTAAGCTTGGCATTGAATTTTGAGTTCAAAACCAGGGTTGAGCTGAGGGTGGAGGAAGAAAAACCGCTGGGTGATTAAAACCCTTTGTAAAATCTTTTTGAAAGTAGTCACCCTGAACTTGAAAGTGATTTACTTTCTCAAACACTAGCAAAGCTCTCAAACCAAAGGGACTGCCTCCCAATATATAAGGCGGAGGAAACAGTGTGTGACAGACTAAAGTGAATACTTTATGTTTACGTGGGTTTGAACACATCTAAGGTAACTGTTACTTTGATAGAAAAGTGTTTCAGGGGGAGTTAGAGAGATGAAAGCACAATTTTGTGCAGCATAGGCTTATGGAGTGGGCTTCACTAGCTCAGATATTGCTTCAGAAGCAATACTGCTCAAAGGACCCATGTTCACTTAAAATAAAACCCGTGGAAGCTATACAACTGGGCTCTGAGGATATTAAAACATTATTAGTGACCAGGAAGGAAAAAAAAATCAAAGAATCATTGATCCTCTCTTCGGATGGATTACATTTGACTATGAAATCCTTTTTGTTGTTCTCTAATCCCCTGACCCTCAACAAAGCCTGTAATGTTTCTTCTGTTCACCAGCATTATTAAGCATAGGAAATTTTGGTTACTCACATATTCCAGTCCAAGGGGCCCTGCCATATATATATCACACACAGGTCACCAATTGAAAATAAATTTTTAAGAAGGAAATACACATTGGCACATCCCATTCATTCAGCAAAAATTAGGGTGCTGCCACCAAAAGAAGAGGTAATTGATGTTAGCTAGAAAAAGAAAAGACCCCAGACAAAAGATGTCCATTATAAGGGAGTTGATATTGGGTGTAGTAGTTGAGCAACGACTGAGGGTTCAAACCAAGGCCAGGGCAGTAGAAATGGAGGTGAAGAAACTGATTTGAAAGATATTTAGAAAATAAAATTCACCGGACCTAGTAACGTGGTAAAGAGGGCAGGGTGGGGGAAGTGGGAGAGGAGTCAGGATGTTTCCTAAGGTTTTGGCTCAAAAGACAGAATCAATGTTCGTGCCACTACAGAGGCAGAGACAATAGAGGAGGGAGCTTGCTTTGGGGAAAAGAAGACAAATCTACTTTGACATTTTGCATTTGTGATGTATATGGGCGACACTGAGGTGAAATGCCTGGTAGGCAGATAAATATCCATTTACATGAGTGACAGCGAATGGATGGGATTTCCAAGGCACACTGCAAAATGAGAAAACAGTCAGGGTAGAATCCCCATGATCACTCCATTAAGGAGATAAAATAGGGCAGATTACAGTATTAAGATGGAAATCTGGAAAAGGGGGTTTCTTGGAAGTTAAGGGGGAAAGGCTTTCTAGAGGAATGGAAGTGCAAATATCCTAGAAGGAACAATCGTGAAAATAGCCCAGAGAGCTCAAGCAAATTAAAGACCTATGAAGTCCCTCTTGGAGGGGCGCACCTCTTTTCCAGTCCTCTCGTATCCTGAGACACAATTTACCCATATACTCTACACCTAGTTCCACTCATCTTTATTGGGTCCTACCTAATTGCTATTGGTCCATTTTTTTCTTATCTATTAACAAGACTGGCGACTGGGGTAGAGTGGGATCTGTAGTTTCTCTTTCCTCTTCCTCCTAGAATAGTGAAACAGAAACCTGGGTGAAGGGTGTGAGCCATGAAGACTCCAAATTATCCTGAGATTGACTGGTCCTGGGGGCATACGAAGTTTATAGGTGTATTCGGCTGTCACAGCAAAGCCCTATTTCTGGAGTATTAGCTTCATCATTTTGCCTTTTTTCTCTTTTGTGGTAGAACTCAAGCAGGGATGAAGAGTGCTTTTACCGTGTCTCTCCAAACACTGCAACAACAAACCCAACATATTGGCAAATACGTTCTCCTTGTTCTTTGTGGGAGCAGTTCTGGTCAGATTTCAGAGTGCTGACAGATGAGGTGTGATGCCATGGGACAGCTTTTATTTGTATAAGCCACATGTTTGATTACATGTTGGTAAAGGAACCAGGGTGAACATTTAGGAGAGAAAAGGCGGGAATAGGATTAAATCAAAGTGTCTGAGACTTTGCGGTTGAAATGTAGGACAGAGCTTGGGAATGGGTCTTGGCTGGAGAGAGGGGTAATTCTTCCTTTGAGATAAAAAGGTCGAAGAAAAGGTTAGACTTGGCTGAGATTAGTGGTCTGTGGTTTTTTGGGGGAGTTGATGGAGGCAAGAAAGTGGGTAACTGAAGAGTTGAGAGAGTTCACACATATTCACGAATCTCTGTAACAGAACTAGAGAATGAGGGACTGCAGCATTGAAAAGACCAGCAGTTGTCATCGACTGGGTTATTAGTTTCAAGTCTTCATTTCCCTGTGAAAGTACAGCCACGCCCTTTGCTATGTAATATCAAAATGCCTTTCTGTTGTGGGTGGAGTTGTAAACTCCATTGATGTTGGGTTTGGCCATGTGACTTGCTGACAGTGGGATGTTGGTAGATGTGATGTGAGCAGAGGCCTTATATGTACTTATTATGGCTTGATCGCCACGAGGTACTCATGCCTTGGATGGGTACTGCTCCTTCACCCGGGGCCACAATATCAACATGGACCAAGCAGAGTGATCTCAACCCAAAGGTATGGATTCCAGGGAACATCACTTTAAGGGGGCGAACCAGGGCAGGTCAAGAGTTCTAGCATGCTCTCAGGCACTACTCACAATACAACTAATTATTCTTCTGAGAAGGTCCTTTTCATGTTTGAAGACTTATTCCTACAAGACGACTCTTTTTCAGGTTGCTTATAATCGATTACTATTTGATTTATATCTTCTTCTACAAGTCTTATTCTTCAGGGTCTGAAAAGTTAGTGACTACCTTTGCCGGACTTCATTGAAGCTAGGATTTTGGTTGCCAGCTAGATTGTTCAAATGGGGTGCACTAGTGTGCTATTTGGAAGGCAGAAGAGAGATGGAGGCATTTTCAGCTTGCGAGCAAGTTCATGAGCGTCAAAGGCCACTGCACTGACCAGAGCCAGCATTCCTCTGCCTGGTTACCTGCTCCAGGAATGTTGAGCAGTGGTGGCAATGGCAGTAATAACTTCCTGATCTTTGGTTTGTGTTATCTGGGAGGTCTTCAACTTGGCTCAGTGGTACCTTCTTGTCTTGATGCCCATGCTTCCTGCCTTTCAATATTTCTGTGTGCACTTGAATTCCTTGCATTAATTTCTTTTCTGCTTGAAACGTCTAGAGGGGTTTCCATTGTAGGCATTGAACCCTGACTGATTCACAATCTCCTGCTTTCTCCTTTCAATACCTTTGGGGTATGTAGGTTTCATACCACACTCTGAAAGTGCTAATCAGAGTGTGGTCTCTAGTTGCCCACCCTGCTGGTGACCAATTTGCATCAGAATGTCAGTTACCGGTAATTGAGTCATTATGCACATTTTTCATCATTTAGGGAGAGGGAGAGATAGATAAAAACATCAATGATGAGAGAGAACCATTAATTGGCTGCCTCCTGCACACCCCCTACTGGGAATCAACCCAGCAACCCAGGCATGTGCCCCTGACCCGAATCAAACCTGGGGCCCCCCAGTCTGCAGGCCTATGCTCTATCCACTGAGCCAACCAGCTAGGGCTATTTATGAGACTTTCTCATAGAAGAAAGCAGTATGTTAATTTATATTCTGGCCCGGGATCCTGATCTTTTTGGGATGGGTACTTTGAGTACCCCTGGTTTACTCAAAGCCCACAGCCACACTCTGTATTTTCTTCCTCTAGGCACTAAAACTGCTTCTTGTTTTGTTTTTATTGGTAATTGCAATTTTACCCCAGGGGGCATGTGTCTCCTGGGGCTGCATTATCCATCTGTAATGGAAAACTTCTTTAGAAATTATTGCGATTTTTCCTAAGTCATTTTTGTTTCTTTTGAAGTATTCCTTTTTTAAAAGTAATTACTTATTTTATTAACAAAGCAATGCATGCCCACGAGGAAATAAAAGTTTCAGCACTTTCCTTAAAGTTTAAGCATAATATGTGAAAAACAAAAATTCCTTCATCTCTCAAACTTCTTAGTCAGCTCCTCTGAGGTAACCAATGACAGTATTTTTATTTAAAAAGTTATTGATTTTTCCAGTGGAAATAGCCTTAGTTACACCTCGCAACTATAGCTGTGCCATTTCGTTCTCACACAAGGAGGATCACGTGAACTTTTGTACTGAATGACATGGAGGGCCCGTCATAAAGACCCGTCTATGCTCATTTACAAATCACAGCACCAGGCAGATTTGGCCTTTATGCTGTTGCCACAGGATGAGAATTTAATTTTAACATCAGTTTCTAAACAAATTGTGGGGCATCTACATTAACAACATGCATATAATCTTTTTTGTGATAAAATGTTAAAATCACTCACATTATTGTAAAGTATTGGTATTGAGGACCTGTATTCAAATTTTTATTTAAAATTTTATCATTTGGCTCAGTGGATAGAGCATCGGCCTGCGGACTGAAAGGTCCCAGGTTCGATTCCGGTCAAGGGCATGTACCTGGGTTTCGGGCACATCCCCAGTGGGAGATGTGCAGGAGGCAGCTGACCGATGTTTCTCTCTCATCGATGTTTCTAGCTCTCTATCTCTCTCCCTTCTTCTCTGTGAAGAATCAATAAAATATATTTTAAAAAATAAAATAAAATAAAATTTTGTCATGGCTGGACATGAAATATAAATTATTTTAGCTGATTTTTCCTCTACTCTTTTAAAAGATGGTCAAGTTCATTTCAATGCAAAAGAAGGGGGGAAAAAAGACAAAACAAGCTCTGATGATTTCCTTTAATAATTTTTTAAAAATTGTGTGTGTGTCCTGGCTGATGTGTTCAGGATTAGAGCTTCAGCCTGTGCACCAAAGGGTCGTGGGTTCGATCCCCAGCCAAGGACATGTACATGGGTTGCAGATTCACCTCTGCCACAGTCAAGGCACGGGTGGCAACCAAACCATCTCTCTCTCTCTCTCTCTCTCTCTCTCTCTCTCTCTCTCTCTCTCCTCCCTCCCCCCAGCCCCTTCTTTCCTCCCTCCCTCCCACTCTCTCTAAAAAGCAATAAAAATAAAAAAATCAATGGAAAGAATATCCCTGGGTAAGAATTAACAAAAAAATAAAGAACATCACTGACGGATAAAAGTACACACAAACCCATAACAAAAATATGCTCAGGTGAGGATTAATAAAAAATAAATAAATAAAAATTGTGTGGGTGTATTTGTAAATATACTACTTCTGCTTTCTGTAGGTTTTCTCACTGAAAAGATGCATTTTGAACTTCAGATATATATTTTTTAAGTTGATGGTGCTGGCTTGGGTGACTCCAGGGGAATATCAGCTGCAAACATGTAGTCATAACGATAGAAACCACCAAAGACAAAATGCACACTCTTGCTTTCAGAGGTTTGGAATATAAAGAAAGTATGTTCTCAGAGTTTGCCACTTTTTAGCAGAGAACACTATAAAACGACATAATACAAAGTGTTGTCAGACATTTGAATAAAAAAGAACCTAAAGAAATCAGAGGGGAAATATCTACTTTCAATACCTATGTAAAATATAATGGGGGGTCACCTACCTTTTGAGAGCGCCTTAAAGATTTCTACCTTCCTGATTCGTACCACCTTAAGCAACACTGTGCTATTTAAGTTTATTTAACCGATGTTCATTCAAAGGCCTAACCCTGTAGAATCCTCCTCTGACCCTCAAACATGCCCCACTAAAAGAGACACCACAAAATATCAATTTATGTAAGAAAAGCTGGATTTTAAATATAACATATAGTATGTATATCACCTTCAGCAAGTTATTTCACTTTTAAATGCTTCAGTTTTCTTCACTGTCAACTGTTTGGATTGGAATGCCCACCACGTTTATTATAACAACTAGAGGCCCGTTGCATGAAGAGATTCGTGCAATAGGCCTTCCCTTCCCCTGGCTGCCGGCACCGGTTTTCCTCCGGCACCCGGGACCCAAGTCTTCAGTCCTCGCTGCTCTGGCCGGAGCCTTTAGTCTTCACTCCACCACTTCGCACTTATGTATGCAAATTAACCGCCATCTTTGTTGGGTTAATTTGCATACTCTCCTGATTGGCTGGTGAGTATAGAGGAGGGACGGTTAACTTACATGTTTGTCTATTATTAGGTAAGATGAGCTTGAATTGTGGTGGAAAACAAGGATATGGTGCCTATTCTATAGCAGATGCTTAGTATGTATTAACGCACCCCCCCCCCCACGTTTTTGGTCTTGGAACATCTTGGAGATGAGCTCAGACAACAAAGAGGCAAGTCCTATTCTGTTAATAGGTATCTACTGGGCATTGAAGACCAATGCTTCAAGTGTGGAGAGGTGGAGGGTTACAAAAACTGTGGTTATATTTTAGCAATTCATGCTGGTGAGGAACACGTTCTTTCCAATCCTCAGTGCATGTCTATGACCATAAATAATATCTCATTTGAAAATAACGCTGGAGGTCCACCTGGGAGATCTGTGATGAGTGCAAATCCTGGCCTGAATGACCTTCTCGCTTGCTCTGTGATAGGCCCTGATCACAAGGATCATCTGTTAGTTTTCAGAGTTTTTTGTTTTTTTATTAAAAGATAGCTTTATGGAAGTATGATTTATGTAATAAAATTCACCTCTTTTGGGTGTACAATCCAGTGACTCTTGGTAAGTTTACAGCACCCGTCATCGCAGCCCAGTGCTGGAACGCACCCCTTACTCCCACACATCCCTGGTTCCTGGTGGCAGTCAGCCCCGCTTCCACGCCAGCGCTAGGGCAACACGAATTACTTTACGTCTTTTCGATTTGCCCTTTTCACAGGATGGTTTTTCTGGAGATGTGAGTCACTCTGATTCACACAAGGCTTGGGAGAATGCATGAGATCAGATTTCTTCATATACTGACATGTTTCTTAATATACTGGTTACTACCGGGTCCCCAGGGATGGCAACCGGCCTCTTGGCAGCTCCTCGGAGAAGCCCTTTGGAGAGAAATCGGACCAGCAGGCAACCAGCTGGGGAGCCATGTCAGCTAGCGCCCAGTCAGGAGACGGAAGCCGCTCCAGTTATTTTAACAGAGAGAAGTCACTGTGAACAATTAGAGGGTATCGAAGAACTGAACAGGCAAACAGTGAGCACTGAGATACACAGAAAGGGGCGACAGTGGGGGCTGGCTTCCTGCTTTTGTTTGGGGAAATAAAGGAAAGCAGTGGCGTTATCAAACCTGCCAGTTCGGAGGAGGGTCTCCCTGGGGCTCCAGCGCCAGCCTCTGAGGAGGAAGAAGGTGCCACAGCTGGTCCCTGTGTCTCGGCGAGGATGTGACAGGCCTGGTCTGCAAAGGGATGCCTCCGCTGCTAGAATGACTGGGCCTCTGAGGTTCAAAGGAATCAGGCACACACAGGTCCTCCTTCCCCTCCCCAGGGCCAGTCTTCCTCTGGTGACCCCTGTTGGCAGTTTAACAATTTGCCGAGGGCAAAGCAGAAAGGTGGCTCCCAGCCCAGCCCCAGCAGCGCAAAGCCGAGTGAGAAGGATGCACCTGAAACCGAGGAGAACAACTTAATTCGTGACACAAGCGTCTCAGATCCAGATCTGCCTGGTGCGGAAGCCTGTGTTCTAAAGCACGACTCCATACCACAGCTTCATGGTTACATTCCACCGCTCACCTACCGAGTCCCAAACACCGGGATATTCAGTCGTGGAATGGCTCAGTCCTCTATACTAGTAAACTCAGACATTGCAAACCAGACAATACAGTTTTCCCCCTTTGGGGATAATCTTTTGTTTCATAGATTTCTTGGAATCACCTTTCTTAATCCAAGTTCAAAATCTCCTTGATATTCCAAGTTTCCACAAACTTTTCCTAGAGTTATCCTTGACCATGGAAAGGAACAGCACGCATTAGCTACCTCCTCGTTAGCATCTACCAATCCAAAGGCACTAAGAGGGTGAGTTTGGATGCCATATCCTTGTGTATGGCGTAGGGGAAAGGGTTCATTTTTAGAGTCGTATCACTTGTAAGGGAGGGCAAAACCCAGACCACCTGTCTCTAGGCTGTTTGGGAAATTCATTCTCTTCTAATCTCTGAATAAGGTGAACTAACTTTTCCCCTGCACTGTATTTTTCTCGCGCTGGACAAGTTTTCTTTATACAGACCCCTTTGTAATGCCTCTTCTTGTGCAAATGGAAGGTAGGAAGACCCAGTGTTTCATCCTAATGCCTAGCAGAGTGGTCAGTAAATATTTGTTTAATAAATATATGCATGAATAAATTATTTTTCTTTTGTTCATTTGAAAAGGTTTCATTTTCCCTAGAAATAGCTTAAGTTTCTGTTGTCTTGCTGGGAATATTAGAATTCAAAAACCGAAAACCAAAGCGAGTGTGTGTGTGAGTGTGCGTGTATGTGTGTGTGTGTGCGTGTGTGTGTGTGTTTTAGTGAACGTAGCAAGTAGACTAGGCTTGCTTTATGTATAGTCCATTTTGCAACTTTGTTATTGGTTTGAAAAGCCAATGACAAACATTTTGTTTTAAAACGATTGGGAGGTACAACTCAACAACAAAAAGGCAAGCAGCCCAATTAAGAAAATTGGCAAAGGACTTGAATAGACATTTCTCCAAAGATATAATAATGGCAAATAACCTCATGAAAAAAACAAACGCTTAGCTTTATTAGTCATTAGGGAAATGCAAACCAAAACCAAAATGAGGTACCACTTTACCCCTATTAGGATAGCTATAATTAAAGGAAATGTAATGGAAAATAATAACTGTTGTTACAGATGCTGAAAAAATGGAAACCCTTGTGTATTGCTGATAGGAATATAAAATGGTACAGCAGCAGTGAAAAACAGTGTGGCAATTCCTCATAAAATTAAACATAGAATTACCATGTGACTCAGCACTTCCACTTCCAGGTACATACTCAAAAGAATGAAAACAGGTGTCAAACAACAACTTCTACATAATGTTTAGAGTAGCATAATCCACAGGATCCCCAAAAGTGGTAAGAACACGCAAGTCCAGTAACTAGTAAGTGGATAAACAATGTGGTCTATGTATACAATGGAATATTATTCGGCCACCAAAGGTAAAGATACATGGAGGTACCTGTAAACACTGTGCTAAATGAAAGAAGCCGGACACAGAAGCCACATCTTAAATGACCCCATGTATATGAAATGTCCAGAATAGACAAAGCCAGAGAGGCAGAGAGCAGACTCATGGTTTCTGGGGCTTGGGGGAGGGGAGAGGGCAAGGGGAGGTGACTGATTAATGGGTACAGGTTGGTTGTGTTGATGGGGGTGTGAAAATATTTTGGAATTATACAATGGTGACAGTTGCACGACATTGTGAATGCACTAAATGTCACTGATTTGTATTCTTAAGAATGGTTAAAACAATAAACTTTATGTTATGTGAATTTTACCTCAATAAAAAACCAAATGATTGGCAGGGAACACATTCAGAGAAAAGTGATATTTAAGCCAAAGAAAAGTGGGGGGGGGAGGGTAACATGAGGAATGAAAGAGCAAGTCAAGGACTTAATAATAAGCCCATTGATTATGGAACAGGAAGTGAAACTAAATTTCTTTAGCTGTCGTTCTTTCCCAAATCTTCAAATAAGAAGACTTTTTATTAAAAAAGAAAATCCACCAGGAGAAAAAGAGGAAGATTTACTGTATATTAGAAAACATCAAATATAGAGAGCCATGACTGAGAATCTGCTTTTCCTGATGACAGTTCAACAAGCCCCTCTGCTCTGGGGTCCTGATTGGTATCACCAATGAGCCTTCCTTTGGTAAGTGTTTTTTCCCCTCTTACTAATTTCATGATCTTCACACAGACCCACAAGTGAGAGTTAAAGCGATGCTGATTTAAGTGCGCCGGCTGAAGATGCAGTGCATATTCCCATCTAATTTACCTCTCCAGAGGAGACCACGGTGTAATCAGGGCAGGACGTGATTAAAGTGAGACCAAACGTTTCCGCTTTCTGAGTTTACTTGCAAATTGCATTGCTGTATATTTCTGTTTAGTCCTGAGTGAATGTGGGACACCTAGGCTAAATGGGAATTCCTGTTCCCCACCGGAGGCTTCCAGTGTGGCTATGGTTAAGGGTCTAAAGAGAGGTAGGGCTTGTGTCTTCCGTATGTTCTCTCCAGGACTGGGTGGCCATTAGCACAAAGCAGCAAGAGCTAAGTGACCCTTTGAAAGGGGATGACTTTGGAGAACTAGGTGTGGGCATAATGGCCATGGGCCAGGCTTCATTAACCCCTTCCCCGGCAGAAACGTGTATACTCGTTTTCACAAAATGTTCTTTTTCAGTCGTCGACGAGTATACTAAGAAAATATGGTAAAAAAATATGGTTTATAGGAAGACGAGTTACAAACTGGTTTCATAACCAGCATCAAAAATACTATATAGAACCAAAATAAAAAAATTAGTCTGAAAAAGAAACGTTTTTAACAAAAAAATTGTTGGGGAAGGGGTTAATGCTTGGAGGAGTGGAACTGGGGCTGATTGTTTAGCTGGTTTGCCTCAGGACAGTCACATGTGTTGTTAAAATGCTGATGGCAATTATCTGATGGCCTGAGCCTGTTCTCTGACCTGTGACTTCTCACAATCAAGAAAGGAAAGAGCTAATGCATGGCACAGCAGAGAGGCTCCAGGTCCCCGAGCTAGTGCCTGGTCATTGCTATTTTTGATAGCCTGCTGCCTGTGCAATGCCATTTGCTTAGTGTGTTGAATAACATCCTTGGATGGCGCTCACCAGATTGAATCTTTAAAACCCATGGCTCCCATCCTAACCCTCGAGTTTATGTATTCTCGAAAGAGAAAGTCCATCCATTGTTCCTGTTATTCCATGCAACTGCCCTAGGTTTTAGAACAAGTTTTGCTCTTTAATCTTAGCATGGAGTTTGTAAGTCTCTAATGATTTTACAGTCTTTACAGTAAGAAAAAAAGAAAGAAATTTGATTGGTTACTGAAAGCCACCTAGGATTTCTGTTTTCCCTTGTAACTAGGCTGAAGATGAGGAGAAAGAGTTTGAAGAACATCACTTTCAAATCTTTACTCTTCTATACCCAAACATTTGGACTGTAGGCAACCGTTATGGTCAAGTTGAGTGATCTGGAGGCAGCGCAGGGATGGGTGAGGACCTGTAGGGTCATGCATAGTTTAGTTCCAGCTTCCACCACATTGCCAGATCCCCAGACTGACGGGAATAAAAACGTGGAGATGGCAACTCCCGGAACCCGACTAGTCCTTGCTCAGGATTTTAAAGAAGGATGAAAGGAAAAAAATCTCTTCCTTTCCTTCCATATTTTGTTAGCTGAGAGGATGTCAATTGGTTATTTTACAGTCCTTAACTATTCAAAAGAATTTGCTTATCCTAAAAAATATTGAACAAAAGGGGAAAGTTAATGCCAAATAATTTCTATTTTCTCTGTACATTCTAGAGAAGATTTTAATTGATATTTAAATTATGGTGAAAATTGCTTATCCCTGGTTTTCTTAAAAGAAACTGGAACACAGCTACAAGATTAAATTTCCCAGCCTCCCTTTGTCATTAAGTGTGACTAAGCTTTGACTAATCAATGTAATGAGAAGTATTGTGTGAGCATCAATAAAAGGGATGTGCCTTTCTTGTCTCTTCCCATCCTTCTATCCTCAGGCTCTCTCTGGAATGAAGATGTACTGGCAGGAGCTCTGACAGCCTCCTTGGACCCTGAGGATAAGGGCCAGATATAAGGGATAACAGAGGAGAGGG
>NW_006296057.1:562654-564269 GCF_000327345.1 Myotis davidii
GTCGTGGAGGGAATTACTCAACACAGCTGCCTCCTGCACATCCCCTACTGGGGATGTGCCCGCAACCCAGGTACATGCCCTTGACCGGAATCGAACCTGGGACCCTTCAGTCCGCAGGCCGACGCTCTATCCACTGAGCCAAACCGGTTTTGGCCCCTGGTTTTCTTAAAAGAAACTGGAACACAGCTACAAGATTAAATTTCCCAGCCTCCCTTTGTCATTAAGTGTGACTAAGCTTTGACTAATCAATGTAATGAGAAGTATTGTGTGAGCATCAATAAAAGGGATGTGCCTTTCTTGTCTCTTCCCATCCTTCTATCCTCAGGCTCTCTCTGGAATGAAGATGTACTGGCAGGAGCTCTGACAGCCTCCTTGGACCCTGAGGATAAGGGCCAGATATAAGGGATAACAGAGGAGAGTGTTGGAGTGGTCCCTGACCATTTTATGGAAACTCATTATCATCCTCAGAATTGACTACCTCCAGCCTTTAAAAAAAATGAACGAAAAATAACATTCTATCTTGTTTAAGCCACCCATATTTTGAATTTCTCTGTTACTCAGAGCCAAACTAAATCTAATTTAATGTCAAATATTATTTCTACCTGAGGATTTAGGCTCTTATTATGTCCTTTTGTTGCTCTATAGCATTGAATCATTGTTTATTTATTTCATAAGTGCTCATTGAATGTATACTGCACACCAGTCATTGTATTAGGCACTTCGGTGATTAGCAAAACAAGTATAATCTCTACCATTTGGAGCTTATTCTCTAATGAAATGGAAAGACAATAAAATGTGAGGAATATGTTTTCTACTTTTATACCTTTATCCCTCTTCTAACTACATTAATTATTCTTCAATTTGTGACTTAAAGTCAGAGGAAGAGGCCATATAACTTCACCATTTCTTGAAATATAAGCACATTGGCACATATGACTTTCAAAATTAGAACTCCTCTGACTCTGGCTACTTTCTTTCTACATAACATTTTTTAAAAATCCGATATGAAATGCCAATTTTAACAGCCAATAGGTCTTTCACTTAGGTCTGTCTTCTCTAGCACAGTGTGTGTGCATGTGCACTTGTGTTAGTTCTGGTTTCTTTGCCCCTTTTGTGACTTAACAAATGTTATGATTTTTTCTGCTTTTCCCAATTTCTGCTAAAATCGACATTTGTTCTTCAACTGCTTTTTTTAAATGTCTTTCAAGCATTTTCTGGTTTTCCTAATGTGATATTATCTAACCCATAAGTTGTTAGAATGATCTCCCAAGACCCCTCCCTTTCTTACTCAAGGTCCTCTCCATTGACTCGGTTGGCTGTGGAGGTCGTCAGAGCCCGGGGAGAGTCACACTTGCATTTGCTCCCTTGTTCTCTGTCACCGATGCATATAGATACCTTTCCTGTAACTCCTGCTTTTGCTTTACTCATTCCTTCACTGGTCTGACCTCTGATTTCAATCTTTCTTCATTCATCCCCTACCCATTGTGCTGCATCTCCTATTCTGCTGGTGCTATTGATGACTATAATGACTTTCATCTGGCTGGACAGGAGCCAAAGTGTCAGAGGCATGGTTTCCTTTGACCAGATTCCTGGGCTACCTAACCCCAGGAAGAGC
>NW_006296057.1:564299-570399 GCF_000327345.1 Myotis davidii
TTAATAGGCACTAGAACTCTGTGGTATTTTTCATTTAGACAAAAAAATTTTTTTGTCATATGTTAGTTTTGGATCCTAAGAATTAGTAATTTTTTAAATCACGCTTAGGACAATTTCAGAGATTTATTTATTGCTTATTGAATAAAATCCAAAGAATATTCATTTTCTAAATAGCGAGTTGCCAGAGGTGAGAAGCAATCTTTTGTACATGAAAGCAACCAAAGAGAGAACAGTTGGAATTTATTTTTAAAGACAGGAAATGTTTTATTGACTTCAAAAAGTTTAGTCCCTGCTAAAACAATCTGAAAGTTGCAATGACACTGAGTCCATTAAATTCAAGACACTATAAATTTTAGTTATTGGCACAAACATTAAGTATCTTGATATGTAGAGCCACAGTCTGATAATATTGCTAAATTTGGTTCATCTTGACAAGATATTGAGAAATCCATGAAATTTATGACATGTGAGGGTAATGTGATATGTCTCTTAATTGATCAAAAAATCCATCCTACTTGAATCATGTTATGAAAACTGCTAGCAAAGGGGGGGAAAAAAGAGTAAAAAATGCAGGAAAGATGGGTGAAAGGTTTGGAGGCAAATATTGATTAGGCTGTAGCAATTCTTTCAAAATATTGGTCCGTTCCCTTAGAGTGGTGGAAGTTGTTAGTTTTCATAGTCTTGGGTTTATAGAAGGGACCTTACAGTCCTGATGGCTTGGCCATCCAAAACAGAAAATCTGGGTTGCCTCTATTTGAGCAGTTCTCTATGTACACGCATCTCAATTCTTTCAGTACTTATGAGAATATACATAAACAGAAGAGGAACCAGTGGTCATGAAAACAGGCTTTTTGAGTTCGATTTATCTGGTAAATGATAGAGATGGTTTGCAAATCTGGATGTTTGTTGCAGTGTACATACCACACTTCCTCTCTAGATTTCACTTTCTCAGATACTCTCTCTCCCATTGCTCTTTTCTCCTCACTATGGTCATATGTTCCTGTTTCAGTACATGCCCAAATCACTTTATATTAGATGCCTCATTTTGTGAATTTTACCTTGTTTGGGGCTGGATATTTTTGTATTTTTATAAATATCATTGAGCTTTGTTATAGCACAAGTTAAGTTCCTTTGAAATGGTTTGATCCTCTTGGGGATGGTGGGACCAGAGCAGTCGTTAGACTAGGTCTGTTTTCCTCCACTACTGGGGTGAAATTTGAAACTGGCCCCCATACACAGAGGGCAAGAAGAGAACAAACAAAGAGGCAGGCCATCCCAGATTGGTAGGTATTATCTTTTTGAATATTCTACCCGGAGCCCACGATTAATGAAGATTCTCTACTTTGACCCATGAGAAGAGAATGATGTCTTGTCTTTTGTGAACACCCTGAATAGTTCTTTCTGATCCATGTAGGTGATTTTTTCCCCAAGGCCTTATGTAGTTTCTTCACTTGCATGGACTCGGCTGAAGACACAAGGAGGACCCTTGCAGATCTCTGTGTTCTCTCTTTGTGTCGGTCTCCCGTCTCTGGTATTCTTCCCGGTAAACATGGACTGTTGTGACCTTTCCTGACAGCAAGCTCCATCTCCTTGAATCCATTGGAGAAGGTCATCGGAAGGACATGAGTGCCAGGTGACCCTAGACCTGGACTCGGATCATAGGTGGCTCCTCTTCCCCTCCCTGTCTTTGGAATGTATGTTCTGCCCACTGTTCCTCTACAAGGAAAGGAGCCATTTCAAGGCCATGGCATAAAGGGAGCAATGTGTTGTTGAGACCATCAGATGGTACATGTGATTGAACCCCATGAAGGGCTTTATACAGACTCCAAGATTCCTGCGGGGAGGTGGGAGATCTACTTGTCTTGCCAAGACAAGCCTCATGTGTAAGTTCTCTTGCTTATTAAGCCTGCAACCTACCAATCTGGAATGGCCTGCCTCTTTGTTTTCTTCTTGCCCTCTGTGTATGGGGGCTAGTTTCAAATTTCACCCCAGAAACCCCAGAGATTGCACATGAACAAACTCAAAAACATTGGTACCTCCCTTTCTGTATTGAAGTCTGAAAACTCTCTCCAAGAAATGGGGGCGGGGAGGGGGCTCATCTTATTCGTTTCCATCTCACAAAGATCACTGTTCAATGCTGCCCAATGTGCAATGTCAGAAACCATAACAGTATATGTTTTGTAGTTGTTTTAAGTGGACAGGTAAGTCCAGTTCCTGCGACTCTGTCTTGTCCAAAAGCAGAAGTCATTGCTTCATGTATCACAGCAGGTAAGTGCCCTGAGCAGGGTCTTTGCCTCAGGGTCCAGAGAAGGAGGCTCAAAGATGTACAAACTCATTCAGTATAAATCCAGTTCTTATTCATGCAAATGCACTGCCATGCGAGGTTCATCTCTTCAGTCATGTTCCCAGATTGCATCCCTGAGAAAGTTTGTTCCTTGGCTTATTAATTCATCCATCCATTCAGCCATCCAGCCAGCCACTCACCCAACTATTGACTAAATATCTTTTACATAATAAAACACACTTAATTGTTGGAGAATAGCAGAGAATAATATAGACTCGGTGACTTCCTTCAGTGACCCTATATTCTAGTTGAGAAAAAATAGCTGATAATGACCCTCAGGGTTAGTTGTGATAGATGCTATGAAGGAAAAGCAAAGGAAGCTGTGAGAGCACAGGAGTGGAGTGTCTAACCCGACTGGAGAATTAGGAAGGATTCCCTGTGGAGGTGACATATATGCTGGGACTTGCAAAGAGGTGAGTATAAGATAAGGCTGCTTTTATCTAAAGGGCCGGCACTATTCCAAAAAATATTTTATTGACTACTCAACAGTTGTGAATAATGTTACTATGAAGGTCCACGTACAAACATTTGTTTGAATACTGTTCTCAGTTCTTTGGGGTATATACCTAATAGTAGAATTATGGGGGCCGTGTGGAAATTAACTCTGTGTTTAACTTTCTGAGGAAGGGCCAAACTATTTTCCACAGTAGCTGCTTCCTTTATACTCCTACCAGCAGAAAACATAGGACTTTCAGTGTTCTTTGTTTAGCGAGACGTTTGATGTATTCTCCACTGATAACAGCATTGTTTGACTGAAGCTTTAATCCTAAGTAATAGTCATTGAACACATGCATGCACAGGGATAGAAAAAGAAAAGGCACATCCTTACGGAAACTCTTGAACTATATTCACTTGACTGCATAGCACCTAAAATAGGGACATGTCTTAGGCACCATCCACTCATTCTGTGCACAGGAAACAAGGTCACTAGAGGTGAAATGACATCAGGGATAAAAAATAGAAGCCACTCAGACAGTTGGTTATTGGCAGAGTTAAGGCTCAGACTGTCTTGCAACTCCGAGCCCATTGTTCATTGTCCTACACTATGTACTTAATTCACCTTTTTTTTGGGGGGGGGGGGGGAAATAATTCTCAAGTTATGGTTCTCTTCCTTTGATGAGAAATCTTAGGAAAGTGATGGGTATATCATCTCATCAGAGCCAGATTTTATTTATCCATTTATTTCTTCAGGCATTTATGTTACAAATACTTAAAGACCATTAATGTGTACCAGAAAATGTGCTGAGAGCTAAGGCTACTGCAGTAAACAGCCTGGGACCATCTTCAGCGCTAACGGGCTGGTAGGAAAGATGGCCACTTGACAAACAGTTGCACAGAGAATGAATTGCAATGGGGCTAAGTGCTCTAAAGGAGAGGTACACGGTGCTCTGAGATGTCCTAGCAAGGAGACCTGCACTATTTCAGTGGCTGAGTGTGTCAGAAAAAGCACTTAGGTTTATAAAATCTAATATGGTTTGATTTCAAGGTCACCTGAAAGTCTCTCTTAAGCTTCAAAATTGGAAGTTTAGCATCCAAAGAGAGCTAACTAGCTGAATAATCTTAGACTTTCTTGGGCCAGAATAAATCTCTAAATTCTATATCTCTGATTTATTAAGTAAAGCTAGTAATTCTTTATCTTACTATTTTTGCTTAACATGTTTTTAATACCTTGTGTATTAAAACACTGGGAAGCAGCCCTGGCTGGTGTAGCTTAATGGTTAGAGTGCTGGCTTGTGCACCGAAGGGTCTTGGGTTCGACTCCCTGTCAAGTGCATGTACCTGGGTTGTGGGTTCACTTCAGGCAACCCATCAATGTGTGTCTCTCACATTGATGTTTCTCTCTCTCTCTCTCTCTCTCTCTCTTTCTCTCTCTCTCTCTCTCTCTCTCTCTCTCTCTCTCTCTCTCTCTCTCTCTGTCTCTCTATCAACTTCTCTCCTTCTCACATTCCCCTCTCTCCTTCCCTTCCACTCTCACTAAAAATAAAAAAAAAAATCAATGGATAAAATGTCCTCAGGTAAGGATTAACAAAATAAATTCCTTTATTTTTCATCCATCTCATTTATTTAATTCCTCAATAATTTGGATACAAATGATTTACCATGGAATGAGGCGGGGGTAGGGTGCCCTGAATAAATTCAGCTCTTTGCTGATGTGTGGAATGTGAGCATAGCTGTTCTTTTGAAGTTTTAAATTGCTTTTATCTTTGTTAAGAGATGGAGTTTGAATTCCTCTCTGGGGCTTATCATTCCTTTGTTATGTTCTACTTGTTTATAAAGATATTGCTTAACATTATGAAATAGGTTTTTTTTACACTGAAAATATTAGTAATTTGTCTGGAAATATAAATGGTTATTTATGGTTGAGCCAGAATCTTGGAGACTTTGCTGGCTTTTATTTTCTTGGCGGAGGAAGGAAATGGGGTTAGGAAAATGATTTTTTTCTATATATAAATTTCAGATTTAGGATGATTTGTGCCTATGAACTATCTTTTTTTTTGGGGTGTGGAAAATTCCATTGGTCTGTTAGTAGACATTGGCAACAAACAGGAAACTACTGAGACTGAAGGGTTTATCTTCTTCCCACCAATGGAAGAAAGACCAAAAAAGAACCTGGACTTGGCCTGACACGATTCAAACCTAATGTCTGTATTAGTTTGCTGGGGCTGCTGTAACGAAGTACCCCCGACTGGGTATCAAGCAACAGAAAGGGATTGCATCACAGTGTGGGGGCTGCAAGTTTGAGACTGAGGTATTAGCAGGGTTGGTTCCTTGGGAAGGTCCTGAGGAAAGTTTGTTGCAGCCTCTCTTCCTGGCTTGCAGGTAGCTGTCTCCTCTCTGTGTTTTCCCATCACCTTCCCTCTGTATGTGTCGATATCCAAACGTCCTCTCCTGGTAAGGACACCAGTCCTATGGGATCAGGACCCACCCTGATGACTTCGTTTTAACTGAATCACCTCTGAAACGATTCGATCTCCAAATGGAGCCACATTCTGAGGTACTTCGACTTATGAACCGTTTTTTCAGATAGGGAGGACACAGTTTGGCCCATCAGAACGTCCTGAACATGGTTCATATGTAATAAGCCGGAATTCACTGAGATGTCAGGGCGTATTATTTTGCAGTTATTCTGTTGGAGCCATAAGTTAGGAACATGATCAGGGTCCACTATTCTAGAAGAGACTGATCCAGAGGCAAAATAAGTACATGGAACAGTCACGCCCACAGTTGGAAGGAGGGAATGTCTGGTTTCTCTCTGGGCTTCAGGGCAGACGGACCTGGACTTATGGAACACATAGTGATGGGGATGAGGTCTTTCAGGGGCAGGCTGTGGAAACTACTGGAGATACACAGATAGAGAGATACACAGATGAGCCTTTTCCATAGCTCAGAATCAAGTGAGATGGACATATCTGTGAACAAATAAATGCAATAATGTATTTTTGGAGGCAAGGTGATACTCTCAGAGGTTCCATTGCGTATAAGTCCACAGGCTCTTATAGTACCACATCTAGTACTAAGAAAACATTATAAGATATAATGTTATTTCCCTTTTTATGCCTAAATTTGCTAACAATTCAAGCTGGGGTCTCAGTCATCCTGTAGAGAATCGAGGGAGGACTCTCTTACAGACTTGGACTGGTGGCAACACAACTTCTCAAACCTCCAGTATGGTCCTGGAGCTGCAGCAAATCATGTCCCAGGCCACATCCAGGGGCCTGATGGAAAACTAGAACACGGAGGACCTAAGAGGCTCAG
>NW_006296057.1:570439-578938 GCF_000327345.1 Myotis davidii
GTGTATGCATTTGAAGCTGCAATCTGGCAGATGGAGGGACTAAGCCATTGTAATTTGGTGTTCAAATAAATGTGACCCATTTTATCATCATTAGAAACGAGGCTTTGGTATAATGTTCACAGAGCAATTTTTCTGAAGTCAGATGTGTCATTTACAAATCCTTTATTGGCCATTCATCTTTATGGAGACAAGAAAACGTTTGGGAAAATGTATGCTTTGTAACCAGACTTTTGCAAGTGCTAAGAACAGTCAAGTTAGTAGTGTCTTAGATTTGAATGTTTAAATATCAACACAGAGCAAACCTTATTGCACATGAACTGTCTCAGTTATTTTCCCATCTGGGATCCTATATGAGAACATTTTGCATTTAGCTGTCATGTCTCATCAGTTTTCTTCATTTTGGAATAGTTTCTCAGGCTTTTCCTTTCCCCAATGCCCTACAAATATTTATAGAATACTAGAGGCCCAGTGCATGAAATTTGTGCATGGGGGTGTGTGTCCCTCAGACCAGCTTGCACCCTCTCCAATCTGGGACATCCCTCTCACAATCCAGGACTGCTGGCTCCCAACCGCTCGCCTGCCTACCTGCCTGATTGCCCCTAACCACTCCCCTGCCAGCCTGATTAACACCTAACTGCTCCCCTGCAGGCCTGGTCGCCCCCAACTGCCCTCCCCTGCCAGCCATCGTGTGTTGGCCATCTTGTGTGTTGGAATGATGGTCAATTTGCATATTACTC
The DNA here is from genome assembly GCF_000327345.1 of Myotis davidii. NCBI lineage: Eukaryota > Metazoa > Chordata > Mammalia > Chiroptera > Vespertilionidae > Myotis > Myotis davidii. The sequence goes on from NW_006296057.1 coordinate 571,177, forward strand.
TTTTATTAGATAGGATAAGTCTTTCATTTTATAGCAGGGCCCTTAATTAGAATCTGCCTCCTGTTTCCTTCTGACAAGACTCCTGTGAAGGATGAAATTTAGAAACTACCATCTAGATAATCATTGGTACCTGGGTGCTCCTACATCTAGACCCTCTCAGAGGACGAGTGAGAGTCTATATCTATGTGTTTATATCTATGCATGTACACACACACATCTGTATCAACAACTATTCCCATGTTTATCTGAATATTTATATTAACTAAAAGCCCACAAGTTCATACTGAAGCTTAACACCTAGCCTAATATTTCAAGATTCTTTCTAGCCTCCCCTTTTTTCCATTCTTATAGGGTACCTTCTCAGACATGGAGAAACCTGCCTTCCATTATCCTCAATATATTTATGTATTTTCCCTCTCAACTAACTTATTTGCTCAATTTTAAGCTACAATTGTTTCTTCTCTCTGCACCTTCCATGCCACACCCTTGAGTCACCTTGTTTCTTCAGACACCAGCATCTCTGTTTCAGCACATCGACCTAATAATTGGAGGGAGGGAAATGAGATGGAATGGAAGTTGAGAAGGGAAATAAAGATGGAAAGGGCAGGGAAATTTCTTTATTTTTTAAAGTCAGTTTGAGTTGACTTTTCTGTTACTTGCAGCCTTACGCATGCTAAATGATGCCTCTAATAATACATTATTGCATTTATTTGTTCACAGATATGTCCATCTCACTTGATTCTGAGCTATGGAAAAGGCTCATCTGTGTATCTCTCTATCTCCAGTAGTTTCCACAGTGCTTATCACATTGTAGGTGCTTGGTAATTTCACACTGTTCCAGTGACACAAAAACAATGAAGACATAATTGTCCTCGTGAGCTAGTAGAAATAACTAACACAATTAGGTAACCTCTGTAATGGATACATTGGAAAGTGCTATGGGCATAGAGGGAGAATAAATAAGTTTAGATAGGATTTTGCCAATATAAACAGAAGTCAGAGATGTCTTCAGGTAAAATGTATCTTTTAAATATATTTGTTTAATTTGTGTAGAAATTACTGAGAATTAAAAGGCAGGTTAAATAGTTGTATGTTCTGAGTGAGGGCATTAGAATTGTAAACTGAATGAATGGTTGAATAAAATTCTTGAAAATGGTGAGACTAATCAAATTGCATCTTCCCAGTGGCAAAACTTATTTTAATAGCACTTATTAAAAACCTCAGAAGAATTTATTGTTTTCTAGCAGAATCAGACTGGGGTTATTTCAACAACACCAACAATGGTAATAAATTCCATCTCCATGGTATAGGTTTTCCCCGATTCCACTTTTCCAGAAAATGACAGTGACACCTCTTTTTTATTTATCATTATTACTAGATGCCTGGCGCATGAAATTCATGCACAGGAGGGGGACTCCCTCAGCCTGGCCTGCACCCTCTCACAATCCAGGAGCCCTCAGGGGATGTCCAGAATCTGGGACCACTGGCTCCTAACCACTCGCCTGCCTGCCTGCCTGCGTCATCACCCCTAACTGCTCACCTGCCTGCCTCATCACCCCTAACCACTCACCTACCTGCCTGATTGCCCCTAATCCCTCTGTCTGCCCGCCTGATCACCCATAACTGCTTGCCTGCCTGCCTCATCACCCCTAACTGCCTCTGCCTCAGCCCCCACCTTGGTGGCTTTGTCCAGAAGGACGTCCAGAAAGTCATTTGTCTGTCCGGTCTAATTAGCATATTATACTTTTATTATTATAGATTATTTTTTGCTAATCCTCACCTGAGGATATTTTTCCATTGAATTTTAGGGTGATTGGAAGAGAGAGGGATAGACAGAGATAAACACTGATGTGATAGAAACACATTGATTGGTTGCCTCCTGCAGGAGTCCCAACCAGGGCCAGGGCAGGGGAGGAGCCTGCCACCAAAGTACATGCCCTTCACAGAAATAGAACCCGGGACCTTTTGGTCTGCAGGCCAAGGCTCTATCCACTGAGCAAAACTGGCTAGGGCGACAATCCTCTATAGGAAGCATTCTTTGGGCATTTTTTGATCAGGAACACACAGAAGGCAACATTAGAGAAAAGAGCCCAAGGTCACAGAATGTGTGAGCAGTGGAGCCAGAACTGGGTCTCTCACTCCAGGCTTTCCCTGGAGACCACCCTGGGAAGGAGGCCTGCAAGGACGAGTCTTCCCTTTCTGTAGCGTTTTTGGAGAGTCTGGGAAGGAAGTTGGTTCACCTAACTCACTAACAACAGCCTCCCATCGTGTGGTTAAACTACACGGTCAACAAGTAACCCCGGTTCACTGGCGCCACGCCGTCTGTCTTCATAACTTACACAGCACGAGGGGTGGCACTGATCAGGGTTAACAGCAAACCCGGGAAGGATCAGTCTAAATAAAGCCCGAACCAATGCGCATCTGCCGGGGCCTGATGCGTGGTAAATTGCATTTGCAGTTGGCCAAATGGAAAGTGATATATGTTGGGCACAAGAATAATAAATACAGGGAACGATCAATTGAACCTAACTAAAGTGGTGCGGCTTTGAAAGACGACTTAGAGTTATATCTTCCAAACATGGCTAAAAAAAAAAAAAGGACTCAATTAAAAAGTAAATTGGAAAACTATAAAGGAGCTGACACAAATACAAGGTTAAGTTTATGGAAGATATAAATGCTAAACAGTTTCCCTCTACGATTCCAATTTCTGCCCACTCTCTGATTCTCCCTGTGCTTTCCATTTCTTTTTATGAGTATTATTACTCAACGGGAGCACAATCGGTTATATCTGAGCCATTCCTTGTAAGGTTTGTGTCAATAATTTTTATTGAAATAGGACAAAAACAGACGAGTTTGTGTCCACAAGCGTGCATAAATAGGAAAGAAAAGCAAATTATTATGCTATGAGGGTACCAGCAGGAGTCTTTGAACCGAAGGGGAGAAAAGAAGAAAGTTTCCCCGTGGAGAGAATAGAATGTGCTCCATTTCACCACCTAATACAATTATGACAAAGCCTGAGCAGCCGTGGCTTTGAACAGTCTCTGTGCACGGAGCTTTGTGCCAGGGCCATGGTGAGGATCTGCAGGCCCCCAGGCTGGTGGATCACATCTAGCAAAAATAGTCACACCTTAGGGATGGAGAGGGACGTTAGGGGTGAGACCAGGCTGCCCCAGCTGGGGCGATCATAAGAAACCTACCAGGAGATCCTTATATTAAATACAGATTGGCATACCCTTTAGGAATCCGAACCTCCTTGGGCATGAAGGGGAGGCAGATACTATATTAACTATCTTCCCAGTTTCAGGGCTCGGAGATTACAAACATATAATAACTAGTACCAGGCTCGGTTCTGACTGGAGGGACAGGAACGGGAGGAGTCATGAAGTGGGAGACGAGATCTCTCTGTCGGCATGAACACCCTGCCACCAGCACGGACGCTGTTCTAGACAGGGGAGCGTCTTCCCTGTTTTGGTCTCTAGTACCCAGTGCCCGGTACACACTGGCACTCGGTGAGTGGGTCCTTGCCTGTTGGTTTGGTCCCTCTAAAAACACAAGCAGGTATATGAATGGCAATCACAAATGTGTTAAGCTGCTTAGCACCTATTTTACATATCCAGCAAAAGGGTTGGGATTAATAGCCAATAAGAGTAATCCTGAGTAACTAATAATAATCGCGACTAGAAGGATCATCATCATCCACATGCAAAGCATAAGGGAGCAGGAAGGCAGAAGGCACGGGCCCCAGGTTGGTCCGAGTCCTCAGGGTGCTGGGCGGCCGTCCCTGCCTCCTGCCCTGCCATCACCCAGGCTAGCTGTACAGAGGAGACTCGTCTTGCTGTGAAGGCTGGGGCGGGCGGAGGAAGGGGCACTCTCTCCTTTGTTCCCTTCCGGGAGCCCTTTTAATGAACTGTCTAGTTGGCAAGTTATTCTCTTTTGTAAGACTTTTGGTCTTATTTGGGTCATATGTAAATTAGCCAGCCCCAGTATGTGGATCTCAATAGAGATAATCGTTTACATAAAAATAAATGCCAACCCCATCAGGCTAACTCACTTGGAGCAAAACATGTTTACAAGTTAATTTCTCTTTCTGTCTACACACTCCTTGTTTATTACCAGGCACTTTCCTGTCATCATCTTTGTTCCTCTGCTTCCCATCCTCTAAGCTTGGAGTCCTTTTGCTCTTGCTAACAGCTTTGACTTGTTTTTACTCCTAATATCAAAACTCAAACTGATGCAACTTATTTGTTATGGTTAAGTTTTTTCAACAAAATAAACATAACAGCAACCTAGACTTACTAGTAGAGTCTACAGGTTAGAAATCACTGGTCTAGCCTGGGTGGTGTGGCTCAGTAGTTGGGCATGAACCTATGAACCAAGAGGTCACAGTTCGATTCCCGGTCAGGATACATGCCTGGGTTGTGGGCTCAATCCCCAGTAGGAGGTGTGCAGCATGCAAGGAGGCAGCCAATCGATGATTCTCATCATTGATGTTTCTCTCTCTCCCTCTCCCTTTCTCTCCGAAATAAATAAATAAATAAATAAATAAATAAATATTGAATAAATAAAAAAAGGAAGAAATCTCTGATCTAAAGCTAAACCACATAACCTGGCCTGCCCTCAGGTATGTAGAGAATGGATTAGCCCCAGATAAGAGCCCACAGATGAATTTTGCTGTTTTTACTTTGCAGTGTGTGTGCATGAATGTGTATGCATGTATATTTAGTGAATTAGTTGCTAATGTTTAAAGAGTAATTTCACAGAAACCCAATCTCTACATCCAGCTTCTTTAGAAACTGGGAAGACTTATGAGCTTGAATCGTAGCTGGCTCACTGGCAAACACTTGGGATATGCTTTCTATTCTCAGTGTTGGCCTGTTTCATTCACTTACTTCCCTGCCTGGTCCCAGTAGCCTTTTAAATTTGCTGCCCCCAACTAGCAAACAGCAGCCCTGGGCAAATTCCTGGTGGAAGGAACAAGTCCTTCAGTCCTGAAGGGAGCTCTGGGTGGCACTTATAACACCTACCACACCCCACTCCTCTGCTTACCTGCTTCCTCTCTGGCTCTTCATTGCTACTAATATACAGCCAAGCTCTTGGATTTTGCAATACTTTCTGCAAGTATTTCTCCCTCTTCCCAACTCTAAATGTATAAGTTCTTTTACCCCGTCCTAGGCTCTCTTACATTCTCTCTCAATATTTTCTCTTCGGTATGTCAGCATTTACTGAATTATGATATTCATCCTTCTGATGGAATCAAATTTGATTTTAGATGCTTGTTAAACTAGAATATATCATTTTAAACAGGAGATTTCACAGATATTATTGCTCTGAAAGCCATTAAAGTGGAGATATAAGTGCACATTTTACTTGATTTCTAGAAGTGCTGCACAGCTATGGCAAATGTCGTGACTTAGATTAAAACCACTGTCCTAGGCAATCTCATTCTTTTCCTGGCTGGAACAACTGACAGGTGGACAGTCCCATTTATAGCTTTATCTTATTGGAGTTCAGGCTCTTATAGCTGACTGCCTGATTGACAGCTCTTCTTCAATATCTCGCAACCTCCTTAAATATATTATGTTCAGAACTGAATTCTTAGGCTCCCTTTCCTTAAACTTCCCTGTCTATTCATAGCCACTTCAACAAGACCTGTGTTGTTCAGCCCAGAAACCTCGAAGTCTTTCTTGATTTCTTGTTCTCTTTCACCCAGCACATATAATCCCGAAGAATTTCTTTTTATTCTATTTCCATGCTATTTGAATTCACCCTCTCTGTCTCCCCATCGCCAGCACTTCAGTTTGGCTGCGGATTATTTCTTTCCCGTGCTCTATTGACACTGTCCTTCATGGTCTCCACCCCATCATGCACACAGAGGGCAGCGTAATGTTTTTACAAACGTAACTCTTTTTGCTATTACCCATCAGTGACTCCTCATTGCACTTTAAATAAAATCCAAACTGTTTAATATGGTCTCTAAGACCACACTCATTCATGTCTCCAGTTTCATTTTGTACCAGTCTTTCTTGCCCACTGTTCTCTAATGAAATTGCCTTTTTTATTTTCTGTTCTTGGAACACTTCTAGCTCTTTTTGAAATCAGGACCTTTGCTCATATTGTTTTTTTCTTCCTGAAATACTGTTCTCCTGGCTCTTCGATGATACTGCAAGTCCCACCGTAAATGTTACCTTTCCTTACTGTCTTTGTTTGACCAGACTAGCTCACTCCCTGCCACACCCTGGTCATTCTTTTGCACTGCCCTCCATTTATTTGATTTCTGGCGCTGGCCATAACTTTAGTTATAGATTTATTTATTTGTTACTTGTTTATTGACTCTCTTTCCCATTGGAATGAAGGCTCCCTGAGAGTTCTTCATTGTATACCTAGCACTTATGACAGTGGCCAGGAGAGTAGATTTTCAAAAATATTTTTTCAGCGAGTGAGTGAGTGAGTAAATGGCATGAATATACTTATTCAACTCTTCTTTAACACCTCATAGGAAGTATTGTCTTCTTCACTGAGCTCTTGCAATTTACCCGTGAAGAGGAACAAAGTTTTGTCCCTAGTGTGGCCTTGGAGGCACCTCATTCTTCTTTCTGGTGGCTTTGCTACGAGCTATCAGCAGGCCTGGGCTGGCCCAACAGTAGGACAGCAAATCTGTGGCCCATAAAGACGGTTGATTTTCAAGACCTCCTGGCTGAGCTCAGCATGCCTCAGTTTGTTGCCTTTTCTAATGGCAGAATCTTCTTAAAGACGCTTCCCAGGAAGCGTCTTCCCACATACAGCTCACGTAATTGCACAGTCAGTGTTCCCCTAGTCCCTCCTCCTCCATATAAATACGTGAAGTGGTGCCAGGGCAAGGACTCACTCCAGGAGCCCAGCCCAGCCTAAGCACGGCTCTCACTGGGACAAGGGGAGCTTGGGGGCACCTAATGGATTCTTCTCGCTCTGCTTGTGTGCCCTTGAATTTAGCACAGCAAGTTATTAGGTGTATTTTAGGAAATTGGTATCAGTCATTTCATTACGAATGGGGGCATTTTTCATTATATGTTCTAATTCATTGCTACTGATATATAGCCAAGCTCTTGATTTTCTACATTTTTTTATACTTGGCTATCTTCCTAAACTCTTATTGCTTTAAATAGCTTTTCAGTTTATTAGCTTGCGATTTCTGGGTAAAAATATAAATCATATCATCTGCAAATAATGACTGTTTGTCACCTCCTTTCCAGTGGTTATACATCTTAATTTTATGGTCATATTGCAGTCTCTGCAATTTACAGAATAATGTCACACAACAGATCATTAATGAGCATCATTGTTTTATTTCTGATTTGAATGGAAATGCCTCTAGTGTTTATTTTTAAATAAGATGTTGATTGATGTCAGGTAGCCTTTACTACATCAAACATGTTTCCTATTTTCCTACTTTAATAAAAAAATTGTTTCCATAGATTATTTTCAAGTGTTAGTGTCTAATTTGAGGTTCAGCCTGCTTCCTTGCAACTTCTTTCTTTTGGTCCCATTTTGTAGATAAGCGTGTTTCTTGTTCATGTTTCTGATATTTGAGATTTGTAATCCTGCTAAGCTTCCCTTGTCTCAAGATTCTTCACACTGTCCCACGTGCACTTGATTTTCAGACCTTTCATCACATGAATTATTCCCCGGACTTTCTCCTGTTGTCAATGTTTCTTTAACTTATGATTGATCAGGTCTGGAAGTCTATTATTTTTTTTTCCTGGAAAGAAGATATATATATATATAT